>NW_015150585.1:62520-92527 GCF_000732505.1 Cyprinodon variegatus
TTAGCCAGTGAAATGTTAATTGCCATCATATTTTCAAAGAGATTTGCAGGGTATTAAATGTTTAGATTAGTGCTGATGAAGATTCTCAGTCATCCAGGTCACAGTCATTCCATAAAAGTTTAAAAAAATATATCCAAAGGGACTTCCCTAATGGCATCACCTGAGTTAAACTTGAGTTAAAAAATGTATGTTATAATTTAATGCAATATAATTCCGGGTATATGGGTACTCCATAAATTTTATTGAGAATAGTAAAACATGCAGTTGTTCATTAGTAATTGTTTAATTCAAATCCGGATTGATTGGATCTAAGAAATGTAACATGAGAAACCATGTTCTATTCAGTTTCAGCTGACCTATCTGACCTATCTATCTAAACACCATATTTTTGTTTTTCAGGATAACCAAATGTGTTTTGCTCAATACAGGTCCAGGGTTTAGTGGATATAGCGATTCTCTTTTCAACAAGCTTTACACATAATCAATGTTTTGGAAATCCGAATCTATCGACTTGAAGTGAATACAGGGAAATAATACAAACAAATTTACTAGATCACTTCCAAACCTTAGTTTTGGAATGCAATATAATAGAATTTAATAGAATATATTTTATTGCCCCCCTAGGGAAAATTTGTGATGGACCCAAGTGCGCAGTGCATAGTAGCAGCTGCCATTAGAGACAAATAAATACAAAATTAAAAAAAGTGGCAGCTAAAAACGCACACATAGGCTACATACTGATTCATAACACATTCCCTAAATAACAAAAAAATAAATAAAAAATAAGCAACAACAAGCGGAACACGAAGTTATTACACACGTCCCATTTCTCTGCTTACAGATCTATTTAAAATTTTAATGGAGATGGGTATAAATGAGTATTTAAAGTGGTTCAATTTGGTTTTGGGGGTTCTGCAACTTCTGCCAGAAGGCAAGAGCCTGTGTTCCTTATGAAGGATGTGGGACAGGTCCAGTAGTATGTACTCTCTGCGCCTGCATACAGACTGCTCATAGATGGACTAAAGGGAGAGCGTTTTAGTCCTCCCCATCACCTTCATATCAGTCTGTACCAGGTGCTACAACTTTGATTTGGACTGTGTGAAGAGACTGCTAAACCACACTGTCATCCCAAATCTAATGGCACTCTCCATCACTGCCTGATAAAAAACAAACAAACATGATGTTCTGACTGACACCAAACACCCTCAGCCTGCGTTAAAAATCCTGTAAACGGGAACATAGGTAGACAACATGATCACCCTATTTTAAAAGGTGGATACCCAGATACCTATATGAGGTGTCCTGTTTGATCTCCTCCCTATGAATGAACAGTGGGGTATGATCCCCCACCGACCGACGGTCAAACACCATCCCCACAGTGGAATGTTCCTCACACTGCAAGTGCCTTCTCTTTCTGTAGATAATGACTTCTGTTTTTATTTATTTATTTATTTCCCAAAGCCATGAAAATTTTAATGGTTTGGAATTGTAACCCTTATCAGACTGACAATTGTCAATTACTTTTTTTCTCATGTTTTAGTTTCTAAGGCTTTTCAAATTACTTTATATGTTCATGCAGGTGCTACTTAAATATTTTAAATACAGGTCTGGGACTAACCTAGTCTGGCCAGCCAGACTATTTATTGCCATGAACATGACATTTTAGTCTAGACAGGAGCTTGATTTCAAAGGTGGGTCAAACAGAAGGCTGAAACAATGAAATGCATTTGTTGAGATTTTAATGATATAATCAGCTCTTTTGTGACATAATAAAGGACATCATTAAAACATCACTTAGTTGCAGTTGCAGTCTTGACTGTTATGGTTACAGAAAAGGTCTGAGTATGACTAGTAGTTAACCAGAAGGCAATGATTACCAGAAATCGTTAATAATTAAAAAAGGCTAGCAATTAAATTTTTGTTTATGCTTAAGTTGTTTTGCAAACACCAATCCCATAATAAAC
This sequence comes from Cyprinodon variegatus, assembly GCF_000732505.1. Taxonomy (NCBI): domain Eukaryota; kingdom Metazoa; phylum Chordata; class Actinopteri; order Cyprinodontiformes; family Cyprinodontidae; genus Cyprinodon; species Cyprinodon variegatus. The sequence continues at coordinate 64,485 of NW_015150585.1, forward strand.
AAAGACATTGCTTGAAAATATTTTTCTATATCTCTGAAGTTTTTTTGTATTATATTAAAATTTGTTTGATTTAGTTGTATATAAAAAACAAAGAGAAACACAAATATGTAAGGGGCAAATACTGCAAATGCAGCACTGGATGTACAGATTTCTGCTAAAACCGAAACCAAAAAAATTAGATGCCAATGAATTATACAATGAAAAAAGTAATAAGGGAGCCACAAATCATACAGAGTCGAAGCACATCTGCTTATAATCATATTCAGGTTTTACTGCCAGAGCCAAACCTTAAACTGTTTTATTGCTTCAAAAACAGCTAGGTAACTTGTCAACCTCACGACCACTTTCTATTATTGGACATTAATGTAATGGCCATAATATTACAGTTGCTGAACTCTGTGTTACAGACACTTAAATCTGAAAATCTGATTTCTATTATCACTCTCTGAGAGACAGTTTTATTATGTTTTGTCAAAGTTATTGGTCATTTATCCTTAGAGGGTGACAATAAGTCTGAGTACGGTGAGATGCATAACAGACTGTGAGTCATCAGAACCATAAAGACTGGAGCATGAGGGGGTGGTCGTAAATACTATATTATAATTGTTTATGATAACAGGCAATAAATTGCATGCTCAGTTTGCAAATCAAATGCTTTTAAAACCATAGAAGTGATTCTTTTGTTGATCAAACCAGCTTATATTTGCTTCCTTAAACTATCGTGTCATTGAACATTATGAACAAAAAGTTCAAATGCAAGGTAAATGCTGTCAACAAATAAAATCTCTCCCCATTGTAACTTCAGCGCAAACTCTTTGCCACTATAGTTCGGTTGGATGCCATTCAGCACAAACTACAATAAAATGACTTTATATTTTCTCTGTCAGGAAAGAAGTTGAACGAATGACCTCTATGTCTTTAAACATTGTTATAGCGAATACAGTTAGAGGGATTCTGGTGTGTTTGCTGCTGGTTCTGTATAGGCTAACCCTCCCCAGGGTCTCAGTGGGCCCTGATTCAATCAGCGTGTCTCTGCATCCACTATTTCCTGGCACTGATATATTACAGGGAGCAAGCGGTGGTGTGCGCTGTCACTACAGGGATCAAGTTATGTCACAGCTATTTCACAGCAGCTGCAGTTTTATTCAGCAGCCGATCACAGAGATGCTGAGGGGTGCAGGCATTAGGTTGACGTGCCAGGTATGATCCCTTTATCAGAATGTGGATTAATGCTGGAAAGATGAAGGTCATCTGGATTTGTGTGCAGCACAGAGGGATAATAAGGGCGGGAAAACTTTCACTAGAGACAGAAAGTGAATGGATGTAATTTCAAGGTATTTCTTAATGGGCTAATTAACTTATTCTATTTGTGATTTCCAAGTGCAGTTGAAAACACAGTTGTGGTTAAAATGTTGAACAAAGTGGGAAATGGAGCCTGACTTTCAATGTTTTTTTTTTTTTTTTTAAATATTTTTACCCTAAAATAAGCACAGACAATTCCTTGCCAATTTGAAACAGCCATAAATATGGTCTATTAATATTCAGAGGTTTTACCAGTGAAAAACGTATGTTTATGTCGGCTCCTTTTGTCCTCCAGTCTACTCTTTTTGTCATCCAGTTTTTTTTAATAAAAGGGATGAACCTGTTTTTCAGTTCAATTTGCAGGTTTTCTAAGCCATAACAAAGGCTTTTATTGGGCTACTCTATAAAGTCTGGAATTCAACGCTATTCTAGATACAGTATTTGAATTGAGAAAGTTTCCTGGATGGAAAGCGAAACATCTTCGAACTTGGAAAACAAAGTCCAATCGTTTTTTTTTTTTTGTTTGTTTTTTTAACTTTTCTAACCTTTTTTAAAATGACTATGACCTGGATGACTGAAAAATCTTCACCAGCACCTTAATACAGTAAAAGGATCTTAATAAAGAGTGTTACTGTAGATAGTGCAATGATAGTTGTGATGAATACTGTAGAATCATCTGTGTTATTAAGTATGTAGAGTCCAATTCATTAATACAGAACCTTTTACAGACAAAAAAATCACAAATTGCTTCATAACAGCAAAAAATTCAAGACTATATTTAAGACTATAAGACTATACTTAGAAATTAATGGAACAATCTAATTAAAAGACTGTTGGTATAAAAGTGTCTTCAACTGCTTCTTTAAGAATCAGTTAAGTAAACCTTAACACTTTTGGTTTAGCAGCCACCTGCACCAAATATTACATAGTTTTAATCAGGAAGATTATAAAAGAAGGCTTTTAATTTGATATTTGCTGGGCAAATCTATTTCAAGTGCATTACATTTATTCAAATATACAAGCAATGTACAATATTTGTACAGTTGAATAGGGTTTCCCTGCCCTCAAGTCCCACATCCGATATAGATGTCACTGAATGAGATCCTTAGGGACATTTGAATTTGATGTTTTCCTTCTTTTCTCTTTCAAGGTTCGGAAAAAAGAGAAAGAAAATTATGAAGAACGTGAAGTTAAATCGACATTTGCCGAAAATAAATCTTGTTGAAGAAACAACATTTAATTTCCTTTAAGGATCAATAAAGTATTTTTTAGTTAAATTGAATTGAATGATTACAACTTATTCCGTCATTTCAGTCTTGTGGGCTTTTATCTATGCGCGTTTTCATAATGTTATGCAGCTGTCAGGGAAATAATACCTAGTAATGTATGAGGTGTCTTTGACATTTTTTTTTAAACAATGCAGAATATAAGCTGATTCACAAAGGTAAATTACAATTTAATGGATGCCTTGTTCACAGCAGTTCAAAATACAGGTATGATCTTATGAAGTTCCTCTAACGAGCTCTTAAGCCATACTCTAAGCTTAAAAAATAATATTACAATATATATGCTTTGTTGGGACAAAACAGAAAATTACACATCTTAATTAAATCCAATAAAAACCAAAACATACAGAGATAATAATAATAATCACAGAATAGGTTTCATGTTTTATTGAATACCCTTTGGTATCAAATGTTTTAAAGTAAATTGTTAAACACTTGTTTACTGCATGTCACGGTTTTAGGTCACTGTTAGACCCACTGTATATGCAAGAAATCTGCAGAAAATGGTTTAAAGGGGAGACGATGAGCATTTGGCTGGGGTAGTGATTGGTTTTTCTGTTAACAAAACGGTTTACACAAGGTTTGTACACTAAGTATTAAGGGGTAAACTAGTAAGATCAACTTTTTTTTTAGTATTTATATGAATATTAGTCCAAGTGAGTTTATTTTGGGTGATGTGGGTGGATGGTTTCATTGGCACAGTAAGAAATCACAGAAGAATTTGCCTGCGTAACGGATGTACTACCATACCAGTAGAAATCAGAGTTTACAGGTGCCTCTCCAGCATCCAGGGAGAACTCTTATTCGGAAGCTGACTATGAGGGCCGACAGGAGGACGGAGTCAAGAACCCAGCTGTGACTGTGGAATGGTGAAAGATCGAGAACTGATAGATCACATGATTCTTTAGTATGTGGTACATTTAAACATATCGATATGTTTATATCAGAGATGCCATGTTTCACACACATTATTCTAATTTCATATGCACTCTCCCCAAAAATGTAATTTATTATGCAGAAAATGATCATTTTGTAGTGATCTACTCACTGCACTGTACATTCAGAGCCTGTAACTGTTCAGTTTGTCTCACTGCACCTCCTACTTTGTTGCTGACATAACTGTAATGCCCACTCACTTTAAAACTCTTTATCAATGCACTTAAGAGCTGGAGACTACTACCTTGATTACCACACTGGTATCCAATAGCTGTCAGATAGCTTTCTGAATCCTGATTGTTTAGAACAGATGTGTCAGGTAGAGATTGCTTAGCTCCTCCCCTAAGTGATGGCAAGCAGTAGTGCTCTGCTAAAAAAACACTTTCTGTAAACAGAACCCCATACTATGATAGAACCAGGCTGTTGTATAGCCAAAAGACTGTAATCTAAAAACAAGAGCATTAAGGTTAATTTTCTGAATATTTTCTTTAGTTATTTTTATTTAGTGGCCACTCTTGTATTCCATAGAGAATATTCCTATTAAGGTTAAATATCTGTATTTATTACAAAACTTTGTTAAGATCACTGCTACTGTGCCTTAAACATATGAAGTTTGCCTTTCAAAAGGAAAGGGAAATTCATTCATTAGTCCTTTTCTATATTTCTTGTTCAATGTGTTGAAATCAGAGAGGTGACTACTAATACAGGAAATACCTTGTCTCTAATTTTCTTACAGTAATACATATGCAATGTAAGTTATCATCTTAAAATGATTCCAAAAATAAATAATATCAAACCTCGGAATGACTGATAAAAGAATTTATTTTTAAAAATGAATTACTAAAAAAAAAACTCTTCACTGATACTGTAATTTATTGAAATATGCCTGTAAACTGAATGATATCAATTTGTATATTTTAAGTTTATGTGGATTTCAGTACTGCACATACGTGAGAAGACCATGTAATGCGAGCCTGTGCTCCACTCAGCCCACTGAGATAAGAAAAGAATATGAAGATATTCCAACACTGATCTGATTCACAGTAAATTTCCATATTACTCATATGTATTGTTGTGGTGCATGTTTTATTCAAGGTCACTTTGTGTTCCATATATTATAATAATATGAAAATGTGCAGAGTGTGATTATGCTGCATTTATTCAACTTGTCATTCCTCAAAGGGTTAAACAAACTAACTGAATTAAATGTGAATGTTCCTTCTCCTCCAAGGGGAAAACAAAACCCAATGTGCTGCTTTGCATATTCTCTGACACTTCTCGACAAAAACAGAGAACACATGATTTAAACAGAGGCTTGCTTTCTCCAACGTGCTCTGTTCCGGTAAATATTATTAATGGTTTGTATAAAACATTTTTAATTTCAAGCTTAGCATTTTTTTTTATTGGTGAAAGTCAGTTCTCTTGCTAAACCTACCAGCTTTTGCCAATTTTTTAAGACCTCAATGAATATTCAAACGATGTTCTCTAGAAAGGGTGAAAAGAAAAGGGGAGAGTTAACATTAATTAATATTTGCTGCAGTAAAAATGAAAGCTGGACCAGCGCTAATTTCAATAGACAATTAATCATGAAGCTTGGTAATTACTCCAGGGAGTTTTACACGTGATTTTTTTTTAAGGGGCCAGAGTAAAAGAAAGGAGATAATCCCCTACCCATCACAATCACTGGCTTCCCACCAATCCCAGCAGAAAGAGCAATTAGAGCAAACAGCAGCAGAGCTGTAATTGTGCACCAAGAGGAGACAGAGGCAGAATCTTAATTGCAGTGAACGTAGATCGCTTGCTCACACACCTGAATGTGCTCAGGGAAAAAAATGTGCAGTCCAGAGCAAGTCTGCAACATCTCCAGGTGCTGGAGTAAAAATAGCTGGAACAGGAGCTCCTGCTGTACGTTGGTGTGCAGCTCATGATGTTTGGGCATCCACAGTGCCCCACTCTAGTTCTGTCACACTCACTCTGCCACGCATACCCATTTGAAGTCCCGCAGGGCATGTTACCATTATTTCACCCATTTTATTCTAGCTTGAATGTCTCCTTTCGACTTGTTTTTTTGTTTAGACCTAACAGTGGAGAAAAAAGCCTTTATGACCCCTGTGATGCACAGTTAACAGGAACATAAATAAGGGTTATTTTCTTGAAGCTCCATTAAGGGTTTATGCAGCATGCTGCAGGGATTCACTGGGGTACTCTGCTTCTGAGTTATAATATGCAGTGGAATGACTGAATTTTCACTGTTCTACATCATGCACATGCAATGTCTTGCTGAGATCATGGTGAATTGGATAAAGTCAGAATAAAAGGAATAAAGGTGCATATATTAACCGCACAAAATGAATTAATTTAAGTTCATTTACATGATTACAATGGTTACATATTGCATTAGTATTATTATTATTAGTTGTAAACTATCATCTAAAGTAAAGGTTGGCTATGCTGCTATCTGTTTCTTCAATTTGTCTAATTTCTTGCATAACAATCAGTAATGCTCCTTACATTAACATATTATGTGATTTTGGTTTATTATCAAGTAAATAAAAAAGAAGATAAACACAGGTCTGTTTTCCTTTCACTTCCAATTATGGTCATCTGATGAACCAACATCTTCTGGCCCAAAATATTACAATTGAAAATACTTGAACAAAACATTATTTTTCATTAAAAATGTTTTGTTTTTAATGCAAGTGCACGTTATTTGGTATTTAAAGAGAGATTAACTATGCTATTCTTCAATGAACCCAAAGAATTAAACAGATCTTTGTAAATAAGGTTAATTAAATCAATATACATTCTCAATTTAAAATGGTTTATTAAAGAATGCCATACATTGTCCTGATTTTACTTTGCCTGATTTTATTTTATTATCTGAATATTTAAAATTCTTCACTCATTTCTCAGCAACAACAGTTGATATGAGAAACTCTTTTTTTTCTTAAACATATAGAATTTACCAACACTAAGGAATCTATTCACACGTCTGCTTTTGAGTTAAAGTCACTATGCATTTATGGTTCTATTACTAGAGTAAAATAAAAGCCAAAAAAGTTATTCAAAAGTACTTGGTGTCATACCTTGGTGTAATGTTGATGTTCTTACACTCTCCCCATTTAGTGTGGATCTAAATCATGTTTGGTATGTTTCCAAACATGCCCAGATTATACAAACTTTGCTTTGATTAACCCTAATTAAAAGTGTTGCCTGGGTAATATGAACCAATTTGATTTAAAAGCAGAACGAAAAACACCTTTACAGATTCGACAAATAAGGTAAGAAAATATTCCCAATGCAGGTACAGACTTACACAGGTTAGGCAACTTTTCCTAAAGGCTGGCTACCAAACCAAGACCAAACAGCAGAAACAAGGAATGGTAAAGGCTCTAATAATAACTCTAAATATCTGTAAAAAACAGCTAAATGTCTAAATCATTATTCAACCAAATACATTTATTTCAATTATCAAACCAACTGCTTTTACTCCAGTTGAGACAAATTGATCCAATTGAGGCATTTGGACTATTTCCAGAACATTACCACATAGCCTTCTGACAAAGTTGAGGCTTGCAGCCCAGCTCTGTTATATCTGGACAGAAACTCCACTAGTCTGTGTAATGTTTGCAAATATCATAACTGCAAAAAGTTTGCAATATTTCTAGTGAATAACAAATACCTTTGTTAATGTTGGAAACATACTTAAATTGATAAAAACAGTTGTTTAATTATTTTGACATTCTCTTGGGCTAATGTTGACAAATGTTGTATTTGTATTTTTATTAGTTGCTTATCACTTTAATTGAACCAATGCATGTTAATGCATTGATAAGCATGTTAATGCTAATGCTGCCAAGTTATAAATGCCAGTGCAGCTCTGGGCCAGATTTAGGTGTACATTTGCACCTAAAGAACAAAGGACACATCTTTGGACAGCAATATATTCAGATCTTTGACAGAGAAGACAGGTAATTTTAAAGAGAGACAAGAAAGCTATCTTTGTTAAAAGGGAAAAGCTAGCACTGAACATAAAATGAAGGATTGCAGTTTCTGCACTCAGGCGGTTAAGTTTATGTACCTTTATACCCTTTATACCCTTTATATCCTACCTTCTTGCTTTTTCCCTCCATATTCTCATTGCTTTGTTCTATTTCCTTCTTCTTCAATTTCTTAATTGTCTGTGTTCAAACACTGTGCACTGTAGAATTATATATGATGTATTGTTGGCGGTCCTTGCTAATTCCTACATTAAAATTATGTAAAGGACTGGGACCTCTAGAAATCTGAGTCTGTAGGACCCCTTGACTTATGTAGGGGCCCCTGTACAAAGAAACTAAATCAGGTCCTTTCTTTCAACATTTCAATATTTAGGTTAATTTAATCTAGATTACAATTATAGTAAAATTTGGAACGTTAATTGTGCATATTCAAAGGACAAACCTGAGCAAGTGTTTTCTCAATAAAGATATATCAGGGTAATTAGTGGTATCATTACAGTTCAACACTGCGCTTTATCACACAGAGATGACAGGAAGGAAAAGCAGGATCTTACCAACCGATTTAGAGAAGTGTTCTGAGCTGGACAATCGTTAAGAAATGAATTACATTCATCTGTGATTGATCTGTCACACTTCTGATCAAGATAGAAGGACAAGGGCTGCTCGAGACTCGTGTCTTGACCTCGACTTCCTGCGTTAGAGTATAGTATTTACGCTTAACTTTATAATCAGGGCTTTATTAGTGCAATGCTATTCTTCCGCCTAATAATGAAACAACACAAATAAAATAAATTGTGATCAATGGAGGCAAGCAGAGACAGATGAGGAGAGTGTCACACTGGGGATGATACCAATTTATCTCTTTAATGCATCTCCATGGGGTTCTCTCACTAAAGGATACAGATTACTGAGCCCCTTGTCTCTGAGGGAAATGCGTGAGAAGAATCCATAAAACATACAGAGAAGGAAAGCCTTTCTTTTTCAATTGTATCATTCATAATTTGCAGTGACTCTAGGATAAAACTTTGGAATTTACCGTCAAGCATATTCCAAATAATAACAGAAAGAACCATTTTGACATCATACATGTTATTCAACATAAAAACCATTTAAATCAGCTTTGAAAAGTATATATATATATATATATATATATATATATATATATATATATATATTATTTAGTTTAATATTCTAAAATGCTGTGTATCCATTTTTTTTCTTTAACTTAATTTGAATTCTTTTGCTGTGTATATCTGGCAACATAAATATGTGTGTGTGCCAAACAAAAGTTAATACTAAAAAAATAAAACAAATCATAAAATCTGACTTGATAAGATAAACAGCTTGGTTTTTAGCTCCTTTTGGAAAGGTTCACCCATAAAATCTGAGGCTATAAACAATCAAAGCTTTGCAGCAGGCAGTCAGAAATCAAACTGTGCTGCTGAACGAAGACAAGGCAAGAAACACCCATGCAATAAATAAGGATTTCTGTGGCTTTCCACACAAACCAGAAGGCAAAATCAACAGCATCAGTGTGCAGAAAAATCAATCAATCAAGAAAACTTTTTTTGAAAAGCACTTATCATATAAAGGAAAGTCTAACAAGAGTGGAAACAGATGGACTGAAATGAAAACCATATCTAAAATGAGCAAACCAAGTAAACAAACAAATGCATGGAAAACAAAAATAAAAATTGCTAATTAAATCCTATCATACTCAGAGGGATATGGATCTGAGGAAATGCAGTTATGTGTCTGGTAAGTAAACACCTCAGATAAAATAGTAGAATGTTTTTATTTTAAAGAAACCGGATAATGATAAACATAGACATCCACTTTTTAGTGGGTTTCACATATTCTGAGCAAAACACCATTTCAGGCAGCCCAAGGTCAAATGCAGATGAGGTAGTAAATTATTTTCGGTTGATAGCCTGACTCAGGAGTGGGGAGACAAAAGCCTATAAAAATGTGAAAGACACACCAGCCAAATGTAGGCTTGACTACCAGCATTGTTTTTTGTGACACTGAGATTTTCCCAATGGAGGCAGTTTTTATGGTGGACAGCACTGTTATTGTCCATCATTGGCATGCACAGAGCTGGACATGAGGAAGTGATGGCTCCCAAAGATTTCCATACATGTCATAGAAGCAAACTCAAATCTAATATGTTTCAAACTGATATCATTTTGCAAAAATGTAACCAAAAATGGAGCAGCTTAAAAAACTCCAAAAGTTGGCAAGAGGCTAAACACTTTATTTCGAATAAGGGTTGGGGGTATAATTCCCTTCTAAAGAGATGGGAAGTAATTGCATTTACTCAGTTTCATTTACTTGAGTAACTTTTTAACAAAAGTTTCACCCTACTTATTATTTTTACTTATGTAAAATTACCATGACGACATCACTATTTTTATTAAAGTAAAGTCTTTGGCTGCTCTACCCACAGAGTGACTGTACTGAATATGAATGAGATTTTTTTACCTTAAAAGTTATGAAACACAGACAAACAGTTTGTTTTCACTTTCATTTGTTGTACACAACCTTTGTTTTTTTTTATTTTAACCTTATCTACTGAAACTTTTATGGCCAAGAGGTTAGGGTAATTTACAGTAAAATGTACATATTGTCACTGGGGGTATTGTACACTATTTTATCATTCATACATTATAAACTGTTGGAAATGTTTTCATATGTTTTATGTAAAAAAGTATGTCTTTGTTTTCCAATTATTTTGTTTGTATTAATTACTTACAGCTTAAAACAAAAGGATTTAACAGAGAGCTTTATACTATTCTCTGTCTGAATACATATTTTTAAGTAGTGAAACAGTTAGTACTCAAATAGCCTATCAAAGAAATACTCTTTTACTAGATACATTTTTTTGACAGTGACTGTTTACTGTTACTTGAATAGAAATGTGTAAACGTAGTACTACTTTTACTTGAGTAAAATTTTTGGCACTCCTATATATGCCCACTGCCGCAATAAAAAATTTAAATAAAAAAGGATGACAATATCATGTTTCTTTTTGGCTATCATCTTACCTGAGAAATGTCCTCGGGTGAGCAGCAACACAGGTTAGAAATTTAGGTACTTCATAACGTTTTTTTCACATTTAAAAGATTTAAAAAATACCTTACAGGAATGAAAATAAATGTTTGCTTTGGTTCATTTTAGCGCACATCTACCTTCCCGGTAGCTGCTGAGAGTTCTGCTCTCTTTCTCTCTGTCTAAATGAACTCTGCATGTTTTAGAAAGCTATCTTCTAATAAGGTTCTTATGTCTCCAAGTTTCTGGGTTTTATTTATAAACACCAAACTTATCCAACTTGTCAGAGGGACATGGTACTGTAGTTCTTAGCTTGCAGTCTGGCAAAAAAGAGATCCAATGTTTCCAACCAAATGACTAATCAGAGTAAAAATAGGTAGACAACATGACATTAGTAGAGTCTATTTAGTTTTGAACAGATAGGGTATGTATCAATATGCTTTCTATAAATTTTGTTAACAGTAAGTTTAAAAAACAAAACAAAACTTCTGTATGAAAAGAATAATAAAAGCCCCAAATTATTTATGTCTACATCAACTTCCAAACATCTAAGCATTATATATGTATGATTTCTTCAATTCATAATGTAGCACATTTCCCAGTTTGCCTAATTTAGCATTTGCTGAGAAGATATTAACATGTAAACAAAGGGTGTTTTGGCTGAGCTGATAGGGGGTGCAGGGCGGGAACTCCCTTGACAGACCTCCATGCAGGCTCTCCCCAGACCACACCTCGCTCCTGCATCCACCCCCTCCACAGTCTGCTTCTCATTAACACTCTTATAATGAGGCATTCCACCTGAGGTAAATAAAAACTCTGGTCTGGCTCTCTTTTTCATCTAAAAATCGTGCACAGTTACACTGTGTGTGTAGGGTTCGGTCCTACAAGGGGCTTGGATGCCCCCTTAGGACATGACCAGCTTTTCTTCTTTTTTTTTTTCTGAGAGAGGACATTAAATGTGGTCAGTGGAGGAGCTGCTGGCTACACATAAAACCCCCACAGGTTCCTCCATTCACAGCCACGGCCACAAAGCAGATAATGAGTTCCATAAAACTGTCAGGAAGAAAGAATAAATGTGCATTGGATACATCGGCAGTATTTCAAACGTCAGTCGTGTAGCAGGAAGAATGGTGAAAAATGGTATTCCCTTGGATTCATCAGAAATAGTAGAAACAAGCTGTTAAAACTTGATCAGAATAACCATACTGGCCTCTGTTTTCCTATTCTTTGTGTGTGTCAGCTTTCACTAATGTCAAATTGAATTAATCGATATATAAAATGTTTGCACAGATACAACATTTTCTCCCTGGTGAGAAACTAATTTTCTGTGATTGCAGCTATCGGTGACCATTTCTACTAAATCCCTGGTCCCCACTAGAATATTCAGCTGGTTATTCTCATACCCGTCCTTATTTCTGATATTTGCTTGAAGACATTAAGACTTAGATTAATTGCGTTTAGAATTGCTCACAATTTTATTATTGTGTCATTACCATAAGTGTGACATCCAAATAAAAATCCTTCAGAATCTGATTTAGTTGGACACGAAGCAGTAGGCAACTTCGAACAACTGCGTTTTGACAAATGAATGTGACATGCAGGGGGTAAAATAATTTGACAAGTGACAAATGTTGAGCGTTGATACAATCTGAAAATCAGGCCACCTGAAATATGACTCACTCTATTAAAATCACTCAGGAAGGATATTGAATAGTTCTTTAAAGACTTTAAATATCTGATAACAATTTTTTTCATTTAATAAATCTTTTATTTAGGATGAGTACAACTGAGACAAAGGCAGACTGATTTCAGCTGTTCCATTTTATTGGTTTGGTACATCATGAATTTGTTTGTTGGAAAACATCAATCAATCTCATGAATAGTTGTATTTATACAGTAATAACATTGTCAGTCCACACTCTAGGCAACACAGTGTTTCAATGAAATATACTGCCACCATTCTTCCCTCCAAAATTAGATATTTAGCACAAAACATCCAAAAATAGGTAAAAAAGATATTTAGACTGATTACAAAAAAGCTTCATATAACATCATAGATTTCAAGAGACATTACTTTATTTCTTTACTTTTCGTCAGTAATTATTACAAGTCTGATGTAGACAGATCCATGCTGAGCTGTGACAAAAACAAATAAAATGCAAAGTACTATAAACAATCAAATAGAAATGATTGTATGGTTGAAGGATCATGTCAGCATGACATTACGGAGACAAACTGGTGATAAACTATTCTTCTTGGCAAATATGTTTTTGATATATCATATAGTCCCTGGAAATAATACATAGCTTACTGTGTTGAATGGGAACAAAATCCTCTGGTGTTTTACACTGTAATGTTTTTCATTAGAATAGCTTTTAACATCTCATATCTGATTTTCCTGCTCACAGAAATATTAGCAATGATTTATGACCACTTTGAAGCTGACTCCAACCGTCTTTTTCAGTGAAGATCTCTAACACAAACATACTGTATGCATCATATATTGTGAATGCTGGTCATTTTCTTTTTCCTGCAAGTTAAAATTAGCAGCAAATAATTGTAGAGGTGCTTAATTAAACTAAACCGGTAGTGGAAAAAAAAAAAAATCAAACTTGTAGATTCATCATTTGACAGAAATATATTACATAAATATAGAAATATAAGAGTGGCATAGACGTAAGATGCATGTGTGATATTTTTCAATCTCTGTCTTCTCACCTCCAAGTATAAAAAGAACATTTCCTTTTCATGAAAATATAAATTTCACAAATGACAAATAAAATGCACAATGGGCAAAGTGTCCCATGTTATAAAAAATCATTCAATTAATGGGTCATTTATAATTCTTAATATTTGAATAATTGTATAAACCACTGATAAGAGCCCTTGTATCTTGCAAGAGAAGCAGGGCAAATAGCAATGACGCTCAAAAACACAATGGGGTTGGACAATTCAAAAATTATTTTTCGTAAGTAGACAAACCAAATCCATAAACAGGAGGAGTCAGTCGTTGTTGTGTTGAGCAGGTGTCAGAAATTGTTCTGCTGCTTGCTCAACACTTTCCCTGTTTCCATTATTTCTGAAAACACACAAATTGTTTAAATGCATAAGTATTCAACGAATATTGAATAATCGGTTGATTTTCTGTGCTTACTTTACCTGTTGATGATAAGAACTGACAAACTGATCTTGTGGATTTATATTCAATGCCAATCCAGGTTGGATGCCATATTTATGTAGTGAATAACTGTTATATTCAAATCCCAGCCAGCTGGAAGTTTATATTTCTGATACTTTAAGATGAAAATAGACCTGGTAAATATGTTATTTAAATCAGATATTATTTTGGCTGATATATATTGTTTATGAACACACATCCTTGTAGCTGTGTGTTAGAACAATAAATGAAAGAGTGATTTGAGCTCAAATCACTCTGCACATACATGGAATAAATTCACCACAACTTCTGTTGAAAATATAAGAGTTTATTAACAGAAATCATTCAGCTCCAAGTCAAACATATTTCAGTTTAAAACTCTTAACTAAAACTAGTGAAACTAAACTACTATGTACAAAGAGGAAGGGAAAACCTAGTTGAAAATCATATTACAGTTTAAGATGAATTTTGTGTTTGAAAACCAAAGTTTATCTGGAGGAATTTATAATGAGCATATGAGGAACACATGAACACTAATGTTATATCAGTGTTTAAACGCTTAGTGAAATAAAGCTTGTCCAAGCTTCAACAACAGCTCAAAACATATTACTGTAGCATAGCATAGCATGCAGTCCATCCTGTTAGCTTTGTATTTACTCGTCAGTAAACACATGAAATGATCAACATCATCAAAAGACATATTGTTTTTTCTGTCCCAAATTGTGCCAGACCTGCAAACCTTTTGTCCGTTTCCATTTGGAAGGCTTGAGTCTCCATCCAGCAGGAGCTTAACAGGCAGGTTAAACAGCAAGGGGGGCTTTCTTGTCCATGTGGCTCACACAAAGGGGTCCTCAGAAGGCCTTCTCATCCAGTCTGGCTCTGTAAGTTCTGAAACTCAAGAGAAATATGTTACAACAGTCTGTTTTGCAGCAGTTTGGTTGTGAAAGGTCAACATGATGACTTATCATTGATAATTCTGGAGATCTGGGCTTCAATTTTGTTGGAGACCCAGGCCTCCAGGTGGAGGTGATTACATTTTGCTCACTTTCTAACAGTGGGAAAAAAAGTACAATAGATGTGTATGATGAACTAATTCATTGACTTGTGCCATTTCTTCTCCACCAAGCACCACCACACACCTGTCAGTGTTCTGCATCTGCCTGAAGCAGCTTAACCATGTGCCAGAGAGGTAGACAGCTAAATAAACTGACCAAGTTAGGATTCACAGGTCATTATGGTGAGTTTAGAGAATGCTGCCAGAAAGCTGAACAACACTTTTAGTATGCACACAACAAATGAGTTTTGAATAACCGGGCAGTTTACGTACAAAGTCTATGGGAGACATCATTGAGGAGAGTCGAAAGGCAAAGTGCCATGATTGGAGCAGTACTTTTTGCATCGTTCAAGAGTCAAAGGTCCAGTTTTTTAGCTGGACACAGAGCATCAACCAGTCAGAAAAGCAAATCCAGGGGCTGTCTTAAGCCGGGCATACACTGTGCAATATTTTTAGTTGTTGCAGGCAGCTACAGCTCACACTGTAAGAACAAAACCATCTGGTTTCAAAGTTCACAGCTCATGATGCATGTTCTCACACTGTGCGGACCAACCGCTCTGATGCCATCTTATGACGGCCGACTGAATTTGAAACATGTTTGATTGAAACTTAGAAATGTGTTTAATCACTTGTTTTCCAACTCATCTGAGCAAATAAAACCAAGCCACTCTTTTGACTGCAAGTTGAACAACTGAACAGCTCAACACCGAAAGCTTGAAAATGCACCGAAGTCCAAGGTAAGGCTTTGGACATCTTTATGATGCTCAAAACAAGTTTGGTTTCATTAGAGTTTCTCTCTATGAAAAAATTATACCCTTTCTTTTTCTTAATATGCATTTATGGATAACAGATGGGTTATTTACAACTGGAGGTAAACTTTAAGTGTGTGAACCAACATATCAGACACTACAATCTTTTTTTATTTTGAATGTAGTGGTATGTATAAACAGCCATGGTTTCTATCAAAGCAGGTGGTTTGTTATGAAACCTGATGCTGTGGTGCATCTCTGTCAAATAATTAAGCATTATGTAAATTTTCAGGTAAAGCAGTTATTTAGAAATAGATGTTACAAAGAGATGAATGATTAATGAGTTGCTCAAATTTGTTGGGAAATCCATCTCTTACTTATGATTTAAGAGATTTGACAGTGGTCCCCCCTAAAAAGTGCTAATTATATATACCCAAAGGAAATTTTACGTAGTCAAAATAAATAAGGCTTTGGCTTTTGGGAACCTAAGACTGACTCCAGCTCCAATTCTTATGGTGCGTTCACAGTGAATGCGAATCTACTATGTAATTAAGTCTGCTGGTTGTTGTCACCTGTAGACATGGATTTAGGCAGTGATTTTTAATGCTCTTTTTTGCTTTTGAAAGCCGAACAATCTGGTTGGTATCGCTGGTTTCAACAGATTCGCCAGAGATGAAACCAGTATGGAGAATACCATCGCCTCCTCCAGAAGCTACATCTGGATTACTGTCGCTTGCAGCGGTACTTTCTCCTATCTGTGACCCAGTTCGGGGCCTTGCTGTCCCACGTTGGGGGACGAATCATTCGGACTACCTGAGTCAGGTGAAACAGCATTCTTGGCCTCAGACAGGAGAAGCGAAAAAAACAGTCCAAGAACATCAGTAGAGAGAGCTTCAGAACTGGGACAAGGTGGCCAGCTATGCTGCTCTCTGGAGCTAAGGAACCACAGTCGGAGATCGGAGAAGCCTGCATGCCTCAGCCTCTCCTAAAGCTGGAAGAGGCTGGCCTAGGCAAGCTTTAGGGGCTGGCGAGGATCAAAGGAGCAAAGCAGTAGATCGGAGAAGCCCGCTGGGGAAACAGTGTCAGTGGGTAGAGGCTACAGCTGACTTTGGCAAGCTATAGAGGCTAGAGCGTCAAAGGAGCATGGTAGTAGATCTGAGTACTCTGCCGGTCAGACAGTGCTGCAGGCGGGGGGAGAGGCTGCAACTGACATGGAGGAGAACAGGGGTAGTACATCAGAGTAGACCATATCAGTATCTATACATGAAGTGACAATATCAGAGATTTCATGATATTGTTTGTATCTTTTACTTTATAATCTTATTCATGATCGTCAACATAAGACTAACTGCATCTGTCCCAACTAAATATGTTATTTAATTCCCTTAGGCAGGAATAAAAATATGAACTTGTGCTGATGAGAGCAATTTACAAATTCTAAATAATTTTTGTAATCTCAATTCTGTTTAATCATTCATCATGTACTTGAAAATGACTGAACTCCTATAAATATTTTTACGGGTTGCATATACTCTCTGTCTAATTATATTTAATGCATTAGTTCCTGTGTTTCTCCCACTTTTTGTTTGTTTTCCAAGAGGTTAGTGTTATACTCTTCATGCATAAATGCAACAATAGAACTAAGCTCATTCGTGAGACCATAACTCATGGGTCTAAAGTTGGCCTTATTTACATTTTACACAATACAATCTTTGTTTTCTTTTTACCTATGTGTGTTCATCTAGCTGCTAATGGTGCAGAACTTTATTATCGTTATGGCCAGTAAGAAACATTTAAATTTTGGAGAACTCTTTACAACTGACTCTGCATACATAGAAATATTTTCTAGTTGAATCTCTTTCATGAAAGCGGTGTAGGAAAGCCTGGACAGAAGCAGTCTAGTTCAATAACTAAAGCACTATCATTGTAATAATATTCTACATCAACAATTCATATAAGTCATAATTTAAAGTTACCTGGAAATGAAGATAACTAGTGACAAAATATTAAAGCAGTTCGTTTTTAAATTGATTTGTTGTGTGTTTCAAAGATTTGCATGTCTCTTTCTGTCAGTGCATCACACACCAGTTCCTTCATCTCACAGTAAAAAAGTTATTTAAGCTAAAAGTTATTCTGATGGAGTTCCTTATTTACCTGCTGTCATATGCAGCTTTGCTGATTACTTCCTTTCTTTTCCTTCTGTAATTTTGTCTCTGGTTCAGTTGCTTTTTGAACTGTTTTATTTTGGTGCACTAATTTCTGTTCTCGTTTCAGACTACTTCACTTCCTAGGATTCCCCCTTAATCAGCCTCTGTGACACTGCTCAACCGTGTCTTTTGTCAATTGCCTATTTAAACCTCTCCCACCACAGCCTTCTTTGGCAGTTCTTTTTTGTCACTTGTGTGCCTGTTGTGTCCTCTTTTGGTTGCCTCATGTCACCTACGTGATTGCTTTAGATGCTAATTTTACGTTAGTCACTCCTGTTAACTTCCAACTGGACATACTCTTTGTTTGTCACTAGTTGCATTTCCATTGTAAATGTGTGTAAAACTATTTCAATATTCTGTTAAACTTGAAAATGCTAATTTTTGCATTTGTGGTATTTCCATTAAATAAGATTAATGATTAAAATTCCATGTGAACACGCTTGTTCATACAATGATTCTCGAAAACAACAGGGCAGCGGCAGATGTAAACAAATGAGATGTATCCATATTTCAGCCACAGCTCTTACTCATCATACATTGTGAACAAAATGTAGTCTCCTCATGAATCAAAATATGCAATTGTCCTTTAACTACGTCTGGTCTTCTTTTTTGTCTTTTCACAGGCAAAAAGGTCCAGTTCCAGGTTTTGTGTGACGCGAAAAAAAGATGTTTCCATGGCAGTTTTGGGAAATTCACTTTTGATGAAACTGAAAAAAACCACCCTATCCCAGCGTTAAAATTATTATTATTTTTTTTAACAAAACCTAAATTATTTCGAAATTGCTGTATTTTCATTGAGCGGATTTATTGTCACAATTACATTTTGCCCAATTTTATGATAATGGAGACGCAGCTAGTGCCTCAGCCCTGGCTAGCTTTTAAACCTTTTTCAAAACAGCGTAAAAACGAAATGTTGAAAATCTGTTGCTCAGAAATTGGGAACTGAGTTGAAATGATTCTCTAAATTGAAATTATCTCTATTTAAGTTGTTTAAATATTGACATTTTTGAGCACATCTAATTCTAATTTGATCTAGATAAACATAGAGGACTGAATCGAATCTAATTCTTTCCACTGTCACTATTGTTTCTGTACCCTAATGATAGTCACTCTTTAATACACAACAGCTAAATGGTTAATCACATTTATTGTCAGGAATAATTTGTCAACCATGACATTTGTGAAAATATTAAGAGCTGCCATCTGTGATGCATTCTTGTTACTTAATGAATGTTTAGAAACAGACCAAACTAAAATTGTATTTTGTTTATGTTCTATTCTTTAAAGTTTGCTCTATCTACATCAAAGTTTTCATTAAAAAAAAAAACATTTGCTTGTTACTGCTACTGTCAAATAAGTTAATTAATAATTTCATGCTAGACTCTAGTGACGGATACAATTAGCTGATTGCTACATTTCTAAAGATAATTTCCATAGTTACAATTTCCCATATTTAACTCAGTCATTTGAGTGAATACAATACATTAACTTATCAATAATATTCACCTTTATTTTACGTAAAGCTTTTGCATCTTTGTCCAGGAATGAAGGACCAGTTTTTATAGAAACCTTCAGGCCTTTTCGGAGCATCTCTGTTAAATGATCTCCTTGCTTTTTTAAAGTAAGGCGACTTCAGTGCTTTGCCTGCAGTTGTACTTTTCTCTTTGACATGATATTCTGACCTATTTTGCTTCTCTACTACTTTATCCCTGACTGATGTGCTGTATTTGTTGGTCTTGTGGACTTTTTTCTAAACTTTTCTAAACAAAACACAAAAACAGAACAACTTCATTGGAAGAAGGAACTGAAGCGGCATACATACCTGTGCAAGGCACTGCATTATTGATGGAAAATGAGGTGATAAGTGAATGTTTTAAGTTTGTCCTTTCCCATATTTCAGGAGCTTAACATGAAGAGAATTTTTCAAAAGATTAATGAATAGACCGACATTTTCAAAGACGGAATGTTCTTTTTATGGCTGGTTGTGGCAGGGAGCCGCTTCTTTCATTAGTTTATCTCAATCATTTATGCACTGATGGAAGCCCAAAAGGTTTTGGGGTTACAGATTTTAAATGGTACTTTACTCTTTTAGCCACAGGGCAAGACTAATGAAATCTACTGATACCCACTGCTCTAAATGGTATCAGCAACAACGGAAACCCAAACTCTACTTATGATTCTTTGCCAGAAGTAAAACATTAAATACAGTATTTTAACTTTAAAATATTTGATAGCCTTCAGTAAAGTTCATAAAAGCTCTCATAGAGCCAAGAAAGTACCTTTCACTGTGTTTACATTTCTCCCTCTTGGTTTCCACATGCAATAAAAAAGAACTGTGGATATTTTTACGTATTTTCTATTGATTTAGTAGGCCTTTTTAATTCAATTGCTGCATATCCTTACTTGGAAGGGCAGTGAAAATCGTTTAAGAATCGATGGGCGGAAGCGAGCAAGACAAAAATAATTGACTGTTTTCAAACTCCTGCAGGCAGCAGAATAACTAAGCAAAAACAGCTCCCAGGGATGTCTGAAATTGGTTTTCCAATTCCTTCAGCAACATGTCCTAACCAAGAAAAATGGTAATTTAAAAATCCATTTCAAACTCTACAGTGCACATGAAGTTTATTTTCTTTGCTGTTTGTTGCTTTTTCATGTCCTGACACCTTTTTGGATAAACAGAGATATGCTGATAGTTGGCTTCTTCTGAGAAGACTTAGGGCATGTGTGCGTGTTTTAATCTTAAATCTTTCAGGGCATGGGAACCAGATGCAGTGAGGTGGAGCTCTCCCCCGCAGAGCGATCTCCCTGGGTGCCTGGAGGTCCACTTCCAATCTATTTGCTGTAATTGCCGTCAGAGTGTACACCTTGGAGTCTTCTAATTCCCTCTTTTATTTCAGCCACCATGAGGCAGACCATCTGTCCTTCGGCCCCCACCCCTTGTAAGGCATAATTTCTCCCCATTCTCTGCACAAAAACACTCACATAGACCCCCCTACACACACACTGCTAGAAATACAAGAAGCAAACATGTTTGTCTCAGTCTTTGATGCATCACACCATCTTCCATTCAGTGTTGCCTGACTGCAGGTAAGAACAAGTGTGCAGGTTTTTACTACTTGGCAGTGAGGATTATTACACCACTGCCACTTAAAAGACTAAACTTTTCAAGATAATGAAAATACAACAAAGTATTTCATATTGTAATTGTAAGCAGTTCAATTAGCCGCAAATCATAAACAAGAGAATTGCCATTTCACATTCCTAATAAACATTCTTTTAAGCTGTAATATCTTTCCTTAAGGATTTTTCTTAGTTACCTTTGTTGCTACTGAGGTAAACACTGCTTATAATATTAGGATGTTTATTCTGATACTGCAATCTATCCCACCACTACTTAGGAGATATATTAATAATATGTACATTCATCTCATTAGGAAAAGCAATCAAGGTGCTGCTTTTTTTTCCTTGGCTCGGACTACTTTGTGTTTTTGAGTCTCCCGTTGCCCATTACAAAGGAAGAACATCTACAAAATCCTTTAAAGTGTTGAGAACAATGCATTCACAACTGTGTATTAAGCCCTTTGATATTCTTTATAATTTGTTATAATATTTAACATTTTATTATTTATCAAACTTAGTACATATTATTTATCAACGTACTTTGCTGCTTTGTTCCCATCGAGGATGTTCTTAATTGGGCTCTGCTTGTGGATTTGTTTGAATCATCAAAAAATAGGAGCTGGGCAGACATGGGCGGTACTTTGCGGATCTGGGAGGCATCCCCCAACTCCTGGACAGTCTCTGGAGCAATGTCACTTTGGTGGATGGATCAAGACATGATCTCCCAGATGTGCTGAATCAGATTCTGGTCTAGAGAATGGGCAGGCAAGTCCATAACTTCAATGCCTTCATCTTTTAGGAACTGCTGACACATGAGGTCTAGCAATATTCTGCATTAGGAAGAAACCAGCGCCAAAGTTTGCTCAGTGTAAACCTGCTTTCATCTGTAAAGAGCACATAAAACCAGTGGTGAATTTACCAATCCTGGTGTTCTCTGGCAAATGCAAAGCATCCTGCAGGCTGTTGGGGTGTCCACAAATGAATTTGTTAGTAACCAAGAGAGTTACCTGGCAACGTCCTCATACAGGCAACGTCCTCTATCTACAAAGCTAGGCTTCTTTTAAGTGATTCCTTTTGTACTTAAAAATACAAATCTTAAACATCAGCGGTATGATGTTTAAATTACTTACTTTCTCATATGGGCCTGATGCTAAAAGCTTTCACCTACTTTATTAGACAAAGTCACATAATGACAACAGCTTGATAGTTGTGCATGAGTTTGGCTTAACTATAAAAATTTGGATTTTTATTATCTTGTGCCTCCTGATCTTGTTAAACTATTTCTAGTCTTTCTCAAGGCTGGTGGCCTCTCTATTGAAGGAATACATGTTATGCAGGTGAAAATCTTCAGGTTACAGCCTTACATCTGGATGCAAGCTTCTCACTAAAAAACTCCTGAAAAAATAAAAACATTTCACCTTTGCCTTTCATTATTTCTATCAGTACTCTCAAAAGGCTCACAGCAAACATTGTTCTGCTCAAACAAACAATATTAATTAGAAGAAATGCTGGCGGAGGCTTTCCCATGCTGACATTTTCTGTGTCTATCTCACTGTGTCTTTGTTTGTGGTTTCCTACACTGCAGCCGTGCTGTCTGGGGCTTGCAACTGATTTAAATACCATCCCATCTCATTAACATGCACAGATAGAGCTGCAAGGGCCAATTACATTCATCTTGTCATGTGGCTGGGCTTCTAAGTCGTTAATATTTTATGGCAACACGCTTCCCCAGCCACAGCAGCAACACACCAGCGCTCTTACATTATTCCACAGCTCAGGACGCAAAATCAGAAACATTCCCCTTAATACACACCCCTCTAGGTCATGACAATGTAAGCATGAAAAATGAGTCGAAGGGGGAAATAGTCAAACCCCACATATAGATATTATCGCTGATCATTTCAGATAATAAAGTAATATAAATATTTGTTATAACCATTTCAGCATTTGTGGTAAAAGACGTCACTTCCTTATCTAAAGAAATCATCACCAGGGATGGTGGTCTTGAGGTGAAATAGACAACAGAACAGGCAAAAATAGATAAATAATGGAAATAATTTACTAAAGAAATCCAATGAAAAAATGTAGAAACATATAAGAAAATGTTATATCTATCAATTAAATATAAATGTAATCTAGATTTTATTTTGTTGTATTTTAACCAAAACAACCTCTCACAATTTGTTGTTTTCTAATTCTATTACTTTAGCTCATGTGTATCTTTTACATTGTACATTGTTGTTCTTGGCTTCCCATATCTTTATTTGTTAAGATTATTATTATTAATGATGTGTGAGTGTGCTACACCCTAATATTACCTGCTTGTTGTGTGTCAGAACTGAAATGTTTTCCCAAGTGGTTTATCTACTTAGGACAGTTCCTCCATTTGGCTAAATAGTTATCATCTTCATTGAGAACATGAGGAAAGTGTCCTTAATCTAAGAACAAAGTGTAATATTTTGATAAGGTACACATCTCGTGAAGTAAGCGCTACCTTCTGTAACCCAAAGCAACTTCTTTGACCTAAGTAAAATAACAATTTCTATCAAAATCTGTTGTCATGTTTAATGGTTTTTAATACAAATATAAACTAAAGTGTTATTTAAAGAGTTTGTCCTGAGTGATCTATTTTCAGGAAAAGAACCGGAGAGAGAAAGCTTTAAAATGTAAACACAGAGCTTTCCTTAAAAAGCTAAAGAAAAAAAAGGAAAAGTTATTTAAACAGCTGTTCGTGTTATACTGTAAATGGTTCTAATTTTGAGTTGGTAAGAACACTTTTTAACAACACCTCCAGCTAAATTTAAGATCTCTGCAAATACAGATATCCATTCTGACAGGGAGAAATATATTACCTGCTGATTAAGGTTGCTGAAATACTTGATTTTTCTACATTGTACCTTATCTTACCAATAAAATGATTTCAATAAAAAGTTAGAAACACTGGGCTCATCAATGACTTTGATTGCATTCTGTTGCAATCATTTATCTGGGGTTTTGATTTATTATTTTGTCTGGATTTTATAGTTAAGCCTAACAAGTTTAGTTTTCATCATTGATTTAACAAGTTATGCATAAGTTGTAACTCCATAAAAAAAAAGAACCTTAATTTTTCCTCTATAAAGAGACAGGCAAGTACATTTTCTTTTCTAACCTATATTACATCGCGTTAAAGTCGCAAGGGGACAATGCAGTGTAATGGAATTTAATAATAACACAGTATCACTAGAATGTGTTGATAATACCTTTTGGGTTTCTTTTCCTCTACCACATTCCTCCCTGCAGAGTTCAATGGGGATCTTGAGAAATGTAGCTATTATCTGTTGTTAGATGCAGATTTTAATCTGAAAAAAATTTATATATATATATATATATATATATATATATATATATATATATATATATATATATATATATATATATATATTGTACACATTTGTTTTACATATGCTATCTTAGTAGGATTTAATTTTAAAATTTATGAATATAGCTTTGGCCCAAGCAACTTAAATTTAGTTTCTGATGAATAAAAAATCTACCCATACCAAACATTTCCCTTGTTTTGTAACAGAGGAGGTTCTGAGTGAAAAATTAAGTTATGCTTGTGGTTTCAGATGCCACTCCTTCAAAAACATCTGTAAAACATTTCAGGGCTGCAGAAGATGAGGGAAAGCAACTGTAAAAATAAATACTAAGGTTTTGCTGTTGAGACAGGCAAAACTTTATCATCACTTCTTTGTCCATATTTGTTTTAAGGAATGTGCACTGTTTGCTTGACATCAGAATAGCTGTAGCAAATGTGAATTTTTAAATGTGAAGCCTTAAAAGCAAGCATTTATATTTTGTGCTAAGGTACAGAGCATATCAACCCAGAACTGAGTGCAGAAAAGTAAGTGATCTGAAATTGTCCTAATTTTGCTGGTGTAACCTAAAGTCTTTGGTCATTGGTTTTGCAAAAATGCAAAAGTCTTATACAGTATAAGCCTTTTATGGTAACACAGACTATAAATGTATTAGCCCACTATAAAAAAATGACTTCTTTGGCTTAAATATATAATAGCATTTAGAATTAAATGTTTATCCTGGGACAAATGTCACATCACGTGACTACTCTGCTGTACGAAAGTTGGTGCTTTAAGTTAAAATTCCATTACACTAATAATTTTGTTACATTGATGAAATTATAGTAACACAAAAGAAATCAGATTTTTATTTGGGGATTTGGGGAAAGAAATGGGAGAAAGTTCACATACCTGCATAAGCGCGCTACCTGTTCGATCTGTGAATGGTTTTCCATGCCTCCAACATTACTAGCAGCAGTAATAGAGTTTGGAGATGCAATATAGTTAATCTATCTTCGTGCTCCTGTAATTTATCCGGAAGTTCTGCAATTGCACTTTTTCTGTAGCTAACAATTTAATTATTGGCTGCAAGTCTAGCATGCCTTCCCTGGAAAATTCTTTCCAAATGACTCTTTTTATTGTTTGACAACTTCTCATTACAAAGCAAACATGCAAGCAATCCTTGCATATTAATGAAAGCATTCAGTCCATTCTTCTTCGAATCCTCTGTTCTCATCAGCTATGTACCTTTTTTCCCAGTGGGATCCATGGCTCGATAGATGGATGGATCCCATCCATCCATCCATCCATCCATCCATCCATCCATCCATCCATCCATCCATNCCATCCATCCATCCATCCATCCATCCATCCATCCATCCATCCATCCATCCATCCATCCATCCATCCATCCATCAACTTCCTCTTACCTGAGGTCAGGAGTAGCAGCTTCAGTAGAGAGGCCCAGAATTACCACTTTCCCTAGCTAATTGGGCAAGCTCCTGTGGGGAAATCCAAAGGCATGCTATTCTGGCCGAGAAATAAAGTCCCTCCAGCGTGTCCTGGGTGTACCCCTGGGCCTCCTCCCGGTGGGAAGTGACTGGAACACCTCACCAGGGAGGTGTCCAGGAGGCAGGGGAAATTTTTCCCCCCGAGCCCCCTCAACTGGCTCCTCACGACATGGAGGAGCAGTGGTTCTACTCTGAGTCCTCCCTGGATGACTGAGATCCTAAACCTATCTCTAAGGGACAGCCCAAACACACTACAGAGAAGACTTATTTCGGATGCTTGTATCTGGGATCTCATACTTTTGGTCATACTTTTATGAAAAAGCCACAGGGAGCCACAAGGGGGGCATTAAACAGCCACATGTGGCTCATGAGCTGCGGGTTGCTGACCCCGTTCTTAGGTGATACTCAAAAACAGTGAAACAATGACAGCCTCTGTCATGTAATTTTTGCCTGGACTCACAATGATCAAAGGATAACCTATGGCTATGAAGGATACAATGGACCTGTCCTTCCAATCAGCAAAAAAGAAGGCTGCATTTGTCGGCCACATACGAAGAAGTCTTTAAATCCGAAGAAGCCACGGCGCCCAGCTATTACTGTCCAACAAAGCTAGGCACAGGACGCAGAGCCAGGAATACATAGTGACCCTCCCAGAGCTGTTAACATCTGATCTTCTTTGCCTGACTCTGCAGGGTTCCCCTTCCACATCATAAAGGGGAGCAGTAAATAACAAAATAGTAGTCTGGAAGTGGCTTTAGTGTGATTTTAAATAAAAAAACTGAAGAACAGTTTTCTTTTAGCGACGGGATATGTTTTTCTAAACAATTTGATCAATGCCATTTTTCCATATATACAAAAACAATGTCAAAGGCACAAGTCCCAAAAAATAACATTTTTGTTTTCCATGCACAAAGATTTATGCAACAGCTGCTTCATTCTTTCAGTTATGTGCCTGATGAACTGAGGGAAATCGGAGCACAATAATCCTGGAGAAAATCTATAGCCGAGCTTCTGTAATTCTTTTAATGACTTCTCTAATGAAAGTAGCCAGTCTTCAGAACAATGGCCACAGTTTGTGCCTCAACCATGCAGTGTGAGGATGGCTTGAGGAGACAAGCCCGGCCCATTTTCTGACTGGTAGCAGCAGCCTTCAACGACTCGCCTTCTGGCTCTGTGGCGTTACGCGCCAAGATTGATGTGTGTTACTGACAATGGCTATTTATATACAGAGATGCTGCCTGGCAATGTGAGAGTGGGGAAAGTCACTTAGCCTTGCAATTTTCTTACACAGCATGGTCCTTTTGTCTCATTTTGCCAACACAAATCATATTTTAGAGACACTGACTGGCTTTAAATTTTAAAGAGTATGCTTTAGTGTATCACAGATTGTGCATGACAGGAAAATGGAGGGGAAAAATAAATCCCATCCTCTAAGTTGCTAAACAATTCGATGAAGAATAAATAAATGTGCTGTAAATAAGACTTGTGGCAGAGTAGGAATGTAGCATTTTTTTGATGCAAACTAATTTTATTTAAACTTTTTAACAAAAATAGGATTTACTCATATTAATACTGTATTTAATATCATATGGTTTATTAATTTAATGGAGTTAAATATAAAACTGAGAATAAAGGTTTCTGATGCCTTAAAAAAGTGAATCTCATGTATGGGCTACGTATATCGTACTATGGTGGTCCAGAGGTGTCAGGTCAAAAACAAAAAACAAAGACAAAAACAAAAGCCACAACATAAAAACAAAAGCCAAAAACATAAAAACAGAAACCTGACATCTCTTGGCCACCCTAGATTTCTTTAGATTATCCTGAACACAAAATTTCCAATGTGAAGCATACAGCTGGCAGCATTATGCCTTAGAACTGCATTTCCAGCCCAGAAACAGGATTTGAGTTTATGTCTACAAGATGCAATATAGCCTATATTTTATCTGTATGCTGGCTAACCAAAAATATTCTCTTAAACTTTTTAGGTGAATCACTTAGTTAAATATAAAAGTGATGAAGAAAAGTTTGGGACACATTTCAACATTGACACTGACTTTATACTTTCCATGCCTGTCTTTGGGATCTATTTTTGCAACAGAATCTGTGGTGCCCACCCTATCGGTATAGTACTGGTTTGGACATTTCCTGTTTTTGTAAATCCTGCCTAAATGGGAAAAGCCGGCAGATAAAGTCTAAACACATTTGGTTTCACAAGCAAATGGATGGTTAAATATAAACTGAAAAGCAAAATGGTTTATAAAATGTTGCACTTCACTTAAAAAGCACCTATGATCTCAGACTGTGCTGTTAGAGTTGCTGAAAAAACAGCAA
>NW_015150585.1:92879-116758 GCF_000732505.1 Cyprinodon variegatus
ATAATGAAACAAACATTAAAAAGACACAGAGGAAAATCTGCTATTCCACTTGTTAAAGGAAATAGCATTCAATTATAATCTTTTTAGCTATCTTCAGAACAGAAGTTTACAAACAAGCTGCAGTAGAACGAAGACGTCAGTATGTGAAACACACTCGTGTACAAATTAAAACACATAACCGAGTAATAAAATCCAAATCCTCTGAACATTACTCATGTCTCTTATCTGTTGTCCAGCATTTCTCATATATCATTTCTCAAACAGTCAGAATTACTGAGCCGTGAGGTCTAAGCGGCTCCACATTTTGCATATCAACCATCTTCCTGCTGACAAATGTTAGCTTTAATAAAACCAACGAACAGAGACGGGACTGGGAGGAGCATGCAACAAGACGGGACTGATGCGAGAAAATTCAGCAGGAAATGAAAAGTAGAATTGCGTTTGGGGGTGGGAAATATCAAAAATCATTATAATCATTTGTCATATTGTGATCCCTATCAGTACAAACCAGGCTCCGTGTCTCTTGCAAACAGGGCTTACTGATTTTTTTTCCTTTAACTCCCTCCTCACTGGCATATATTTCTGTGAATTGAAGCACAGCTAAAAGGCAGCAAATCAATTTGAATCCTTTGTTTTATCAGGAGGCATTAGATGAATAGTACACTTGCAACACAGTACTGGATCTCCAATTAAACTACAATCATCAAAACTACTTTTAACTTAGACTTTGATCATGCAAAACAGAACTGATGTATATAAAAGTGTTCTGGATTGTTTACAGATTAATCAGGAATGAAGTGCAGGATTTGGCTGTAATCTTTTAGGGGAAATGAGACATATAGAGCAGGGAAAGTATTTCAGCATGTTAAATTTGTCATTGGCATAGTAAAAGGAGCCAATTCTTTAACTTTTCATTTGTATTTCATTTTTATTCACAAAAAAATGACATTCATATACTTTAGCATTTTATGTAACCTTAGCTATTGGGGTGGAGCTGGTTTGAAAAAAGAATCAACCTAATATACTTGAAAATTAAAATATTTGGGAAAATTTATTGATGTTTTAATCAGCGATGGGTTATCTCACACAAAAAGAAAAGTTTTTATATTATATAAACTTTCAGGGCCACTAAAAAAGTAAAGTTTTTGTGTAGATCCTAAAACTAATAACTAAAACTTAAATCAAACTACACTATAATAGTGTCACATTGTTTTTTACAAAGGTTCAAGTACAAAACTAGTTTATTAATTCATAACACAATTCCTCACAGATTTCTCATGGGAAAATGTGAGACTTTTCCAGACAAGTAGTGTTTTACTTTCATTTTAGAGTATGAAAATTAAAGTTCACTAGGAATTTATGGCTAATACTTTTACAGTGCCCAGGGTTAAAATTCCCTGGAAGTATTACAAACTCAAATTAACAAGGGGTGCAGTATGGGTAGCACTCCTGCCTTGCAGTAAGAAGGTTCTGGGTTCAATTCCCAGCGATTCCCTTTCTGCATGGAGTTTGCATGTTCTCCCTGAGCATGCATGGGTTCTCTCCGGGTACTCCGGCTTTCACAAACATGACTGTTAGGTTAATTGGCTTTTCTAAAGTCCCCTTAGGTGTGAGTGTGTGAATGGGATTTTGTCCTGTTTGTCTTTGTGTTGCCCTGCGATGGACTGGCGACCTGTCCAGCCTCTTGCCCAGGGGTGGGCAATTCCAGTTCCTGAGGGCCGCTACCCTGCAACTTTTAGATGTGTCTTTGTTTCAGCACACCTGAATCAAATAATTAGATGATTGAGAGGACTCTGGAGGAAGTGACTGCATACTAAGGAGGTAATCGAGCCATTTAATTCAGGTGTGTGGAGCAAGGTTGGATCTAAATGTTGCAGGATACCGGCCCCCAGGAACTGGAATTGCCCACCCCTGCTCTTGCCCGTAGACAGCTGGGCACCAGCACCCTTCCCAACCCCACTTGGGATAAACGTGTTAGAAGATGGATGGATGAAATTAACAAGACAAGAAAAGACACAAAGAAAGGATGAAGAAAGACAACAAAGTTGATTAGATTAAGTTTATTTATATAACGCCAACTCACAACATATGTTTTCTCAAGGCACTTTACTGAGAGAATTCAAGCAGATCATACTGTCAGATTGGGTCAAAGTTTTCAGCCTGATGAAAACCAACTGATTGCATTGCCCAGAATTGACAGCTATCCCTTACACCAAGCTTACATGTAGTGACAGTAACAACACCCTTTTAACAGGAAGAAACATCCAGAAGAACCAGGTGCAGTATAAGCGGCCTTCTGCCAAGGCCGATTGGGGTTTAAAGGCTGATTTATACTTAGAAACTAGGTCATCTGTGTGTGTCGCGGTGTACACAGATATGCCCCCGCCCATTCCGTAGACGCTCTGGTGCACCTCTCTGAAATTGTAGGTGACCGCAGACAGTGTCGCAGACAGAAGGCGTCTGGTTGGTCAAATCTACATCCGCTCTACTCTATGCATATTTCCTGTTTGGTACCTTACCGGCTTGTTTTGTTTCTATGATGGCCAATGTGGAAAACGACTTGTGAAGATGGACCAGCTAGAAGAACGAGGTGCACAGGACCCTTTTTCCACCTGGATCCCCACTATTTTTACCCCTCATGTCCCTCCGTTGTCACATAAACTTGCCAGTTGCGTTTTTCTACTACCTCACCGCCTTAACCATATCTAGACTCACAGCTAGTTATTGATTTTCCCTCTTGCATTGTGGCGTGGAATAACATAGCGCAGGCCGCGCTTCAAAATTGGGCAGAAATAAAAAATATCTGCATCATACCTGTGACAAGCTCACTATGACACATTGCTGCAGGAATATAACTAGCCCATAAGGTGATAGAAGCCGACATACAAAAAGCAGCACAGATACAAAAGCTAACCGTTAACTAGTTCCACAGGTGACCCTGTATAGGAAAGACACAGCCAAGCAGACAAGCTCAGAGACAGCTCCCATNGTAGCACTCCTGCCTTGCAGCAAGAAGGTTTTGGGTTCGATTCCCAGCGATTCCCTTTCTGCATGGAGTTTGCATGTTCTCCCTGAGCATGCATGGGTTCTCTCCGGGTACTCCGGTTTCTCCCACAGTCCACAAACATGACTGTTAGGTTAATTGGCTTTTCTAAAGTCCCCTTAGGTGTGAGTGTGTCAATGGGTTTTTGTCGTGTTTGTCTCTGTGTTGCCCTGCGATGGACTGGCGACCTGTCCAGCCTCTTGCCCGTAGACAGCTAGGCACCAGCACCCCTCCCAACCCAACTTGGGATAAGCGTGTTAGAAGATGGATGGATGAAATTAACAAGGCAAGAAAAGACACAAAGAAAGGATGAAGGAAGACAACAAAGTTGATTAGATTCAATTCAGTTTATTTATATAACACCAACTCACAACATATGTTTTCTCAAGGCACTTTACTGAGAGAATTCAAGCAGATCATACTGTCAGATTGGGTCAAAGTTTTCTGCCTGATGAAAACCAACTGATTGCATTGCCCAGAATTGACAGCAATCCCTTACACCAAGCTTACATGTAGTGACAGTAAAAACAGCCTTTTAACAGGAAGAAACATCCAGAAGAACCAGGTGCAGTATAAGTGGCCTTCTGCCAAGGCCGACTGGGGTTTAAAGGCTGATTTATACTTAGAAACCAGGTCATCTGTGTGTGTCGCAGTGAACACAGATATGCCCCCGCCCATTCCGTAGACGCTCTGGTGCACCTCTCTGAAATTGCAGGTGACCTCAGACAGTGTCGCAGACAGAAGGCTTCTGATTGGTCAAATCCACATCCGCTCTACTCTGTGCGTATTTCCTGTTTGATACCTTACCGGCTTGTTTTGTTTGTATGATGGCCATTGTGGAAAACGACTTGTGAAGATGGACCAGCTAGAAGAACGAGGTGCCCAGGACCCTTTTTCCACCTGGATCCCCACTATTTTTTACCCCTCATGTCCCTCCGTTGTCACATAAACTTGCCCCTTGCGTTTTTCCACTACCTCACCGCCTTAACCGTATCTAGACTCACAGCTAGTTATTGATTTTCCCTCTTGCATTGTGGCGTGGAAAAACATAGCGCAGACCACGCTTCAAAATTGGGCATAAATAAAAAATATCTGCATCATACCTGTGACAAGCTCACTGTGACACATTGCTGCAGGAATATAACTAGCCCATAAGGTGATAGAAGCGGACATACAAAAAGAAGCACAGATACAAAAGCTAACCGTTAACTAGTTCCACAGGTGACCCTGTATAGGAAAGACACAGCCAAGCAGACAAGCTCAGAGACAGCTCCCATCTCAAAGGATGAAGAGAGCACATACAGTTAGTCACAGTAAGAGAAACAGGACTACACAGAAAAACTAGCCAAGCTCCAACATCTAAAAACAAAGGTGTTGATGACATCAGCCAGCTGATATTTCTCTCTGGAATGGTGTCACAGCCACATGAGAAAAGACCAGATGAAGCTACTACGATGAGAAAAAGCAGAAAGCATATAAGTTAGAATTTGCATTTCCAGAATGGGATAATAGAGATAGTATGAAACTGAATGATGAAAAGTGGTTCACAATGTCCTCCACCAGCCTAAGTCTATAGCAGCATAACTGTAGAGATAGCTCAGAGTAATCTGAAGCACTTTAAGCTAGGACAGAGGGATGGAAAGAATAAAGCAATGACACAATAATGGAAAGAATGGCAGGAAGGGACGATGGGAAAGAAGAAATCAAGGAAAAAAATTAAGAACGATTAGGAGGTAAGATCCAAATATGGAAAACTAGAATGAAGAAATTGAATGAGACTCAATGAACAAAGAATGAGTGGGAGGGACTAAAGAGAGGATGGAAATAATAAAGAGGTGAGGAACACAAAGGAAATACAAAATTTAAAAAATGCACAGGGCAACAAGTCTAGAAATATGAATAGTTTTCCAAAGTCCCTTTTTTGCTTTATTGTACACATCCAGACCTCAAAACCTGGTTTCTGTAAAACCAACTGAATGACTTTGACTTGCCTTTTTGTTCATTTCCATAATCTACTTGACTGCCTGAGTTTTTAGTCTGCCATCTGTTTATTTCAAGTAAAACACTGCCCATAGATAACACATACTGAAAGAAGCAACAACAGCCTGAGAGCATGCTTATTAAAAAACAAATAAGAGATTAATATCTAGTGAAATACCAAAAACAAAATCTAATCAAGGAGGATCCAAAAAGAGCAGACTTGTTTTTCTGTGTTTTCTGAGTGTAGCATCCAGGCTATAAGGCTGAGAAGGAAAATATAATTTTCTATTATTTCTTCTCTCTCTCCTGCTGAGACGAAGAGACAGGCTGCCAAGCTAGTGATGAGCCAGGGCTCTCCTCAGAGTGGTATATGACCAATGAGGGAGCAAGAGAGACTTAATTCACAGCATGAATCATAAACACCCTATAATTAAGGTTCTATCTGCATGTAGTTTTGGCTTTGTCTGAGTAAAAAACATTGGTGATGCTCTCAACAACAAAATGTAAACATTTCTAATCAAATAAACTATGGGTTGCTTTCTGCACAAAATATATACTGTATCTTTCTATCCTCTTGTGGCTAGTTATTTTGGTGTTTGTGGACCTTAGGAAGATATTATAAACTGTATGCATTGGTCAGGTTTATTCTCCAACATGCCTGGCTCAGGAAAAGAACATTGTGGTGGTTTTATCTAATTGCTTCATCTGCACATAATCCATCGGGACGCTGGAGTAGATATTTTCCCACATTTGGCCTGAGTGCATAACTTCCACATAGACCTAGAGCAGAAATGCTATAGTAGCAGGACACTTCATTATAGAGGAGAACACACCAAAAGAGGAACCTAGTTCTTGAGGATGCGTAATCAGGCCTCTCGAGCGGATGAATCATGGTGCAGTACGCCGGAGCCGACTGCTACATTTACTTAAAGGATGTTTCCATCACGCCTGTGTCATCTGGAATCTGTTCCCAGATACCTCTGCTCCATTCCAAACCAATTAGCACTTGATGGTCTGCGTGAAAGCACTTTCCGCTCCACTGAAAGCTAATCTAAATAGTCAATGCTGGGCCAACAAGCACATCTTTGAGTTAAAACACTAGGATTGTCAAATTGAAAAACACATGTATGTGTTGAATATGTGCTTTTTTTTGGTACTCTATTAACTGCATAGATAGCTGATATTTTGTAAAGATTATTGAGCTGTATGAGAAACACTTTGCTATTGGCTCCAACTCACAGGGGAGCCCAGAGTTTATAATAAATGCAATCGATGATGTAATGTAATGTAATGTTATGGTGTGTAAAGACAATTTTTTCCCCCCACTTGCAGATGTGTGTATATATATATATATATATATATAAGTTACAAACTTTTTTTTCTTAGTGTCGAAATGTGAAATTGAGGATTTATATTTAAGTATTTAAGTCCGGTCATATTTATTGTCTTCCTTTATTTTTTCTACACTGCCAGCTAAAGTAACAGGAAGTAACAGGTATAGCTAAATTAAGGAAGCTCTGTAAATGTAATAACAGTAAGTAGGGCCATCTTATTCCTGGGCTTTAACTGCATTCAAGCTAAGTCCAACTTTCTGACAGACCTTTGATTTTCAGTCGGGTAGTTTGCCTCAAATTCCTAGCTGTGATGCTGTCATTTTCAGTCTTTTCTACTTTATCATAACTCCATTCTTTAATGTACGCATCTATTTTTTGGGAAAATGTAACAACTGAGCAGTTGATGGCCTATGATGGGATCTAAATCAACTTTCCTAAGGTTGACTCATATTTTTAATCAATATTAGTAGAAGCAGTTGACAAGGTTTGGTGCTGGGTATTATATACTTGGATTTGAGAGATAGAAGTGGTACAATGTTTCTGTCAATTAAGCTTATGTCAATAAACAGTAATTTACCACATAATAAAGTAAGATTAATTCAAAGCCTTGAAGTTTAACTGTGAACAGAGCTGCTATACTTCTATACATCAAAAAGGAGAGTATATTCAATGCTCTTTAGCTCATGCCACTGCATGTTTTTAAACTATGTGCTCAAAATTGTGTTGGAGTATCTTAATGCAGTCAAACATATTAGAAGTTTCCAGATTGAAAAGAAAAGAGGGCAGGAGGGAAAATTAGAGTAACCGGTCAGATAATTTTTTGCTTAGAAGTCTATATCCTACAAAACCCTAGTTTGGTCTGTTGTTAGCATTTAATTAATCTTTTGAAATCCTTTATTCAAGCATTATACCATCAACCTGCTTGTTGGGTTTCCATCATAGTTAGGTAATAAAAGATTGTGAAAGTAATAATTGAGAAGTATAAATTATACAGTGAAGCATAAACAGCAAATTATAATTTAAAATGACCAAAATTATAATTATAGGGCTAAATTGGGATGATGATTTAAAGGCATGGTAGAAAAGATTTTTTAACTGTAAATAAAATCAGAGTTTAAACAGATCACAGTAAATCCTCCCTGCTAGACTCCATGACTACCGTGAGTAAAAATGTGGAGGTAATATCATGTTAAATAAATGAAACACTTGGAATACCTGAAAAAAAACAAAAAATAAAAACAAGGTTTGTTCCATAAAAAAAAGGATTGCATGTCACTGTGTACACAACCTTCCCACAGTTTCTGCTCCACTCTCCACAGATAGTTTTCCTACAAACTATCTATGTCATTCAGTACTGATTCACTCCTCAGTCACACATGGTGCTGGAAGCATGGCTGCCAATCTGTAGCAAGGTCCTCCCAGAGACCATCACACAAAAACGGACAAAGCAGACAAAATTAGCAGAAGTAATGAATGAAGAAAGCCTGTATAGAACTTTGGTGAAGTTCAAATTATGAGTTTACAATAAAAGGCAGTGGAGTGAAGGTCCAAAAATATGCATATAGACACTGAGAATATTGGCGAGAAGGAGATAAAGTGTTTTCAACATTCTCATTGTGATATCACATTTCATCCTGCTTCTTAATCTTGGTGCTCATCTAATTTTTGTGCTTTAAAAAAAGATTGCTTAAAAATTATTTCTCCACCTCCCAGTACAGTCACCTGCTGGAAAAAAAAGGAAAGAAATCTACTCCTGGTGGCAACTGAAGAAGTACAACCTTTCACAAGAGCTATGACATCATCTCTATTTATTCTGTTTTGTTAAAATTGACCAGTATATTTCTCTTTTTCACTGTCTCTCTGTAATTAAATGTCTATATTTCTTTTTTCCTTTTAATACATTTTCTGCAAAAAGATTTTTTTCAAAAAGATTGTTTTAGTCAAAATCCTTTTTTTAGTGACATTTTACAACTAAAGCTTATTCTGTTGGAATAAGTTAACACACAATACAAATGCTCAGTTGTGTATAAGTATACATCATAAAACACAACTATCTAGCACATCACCTGCAGAAGATGTGACTAAGTTATGTTAATCGGCAAATGCACAAACTAATTAAGAACAACTCAATCCACAACATACAAAAGATGAGCTCGGACCTGCCTTACTGATCTATTTTTTTTAAAACTGTGCTTCAGCACTAATTTAGTGTGGACATTAATAATAAATAATAGTTGCTGTGGAAACAAGTTGATATCACTTCACTCTGGCAGGATGAATGTAGTATCAGAAGCAATTAAGGTGTCACCAGTGTTTGTACAGAAAGATGGATGACAGTTTGATGATTATGATGAAAAGCTATAAGCTGACCCCAAAAGACCCGACATCCCGCTTATCTGACAAATATTTTATGTGCGCTGCCTTTCATTTTTGCTAAAATTTTACCATTCCTAGTTTTATTGTGAGTTTCAATGAAAAGACGCTAATACATATATGGAACAAGAGAGGTTCTTTGAGGGGCACATGGCATAAAACCAGTGATAAGACCTTAAGGGATTTAGAGAAAAAAAGCTTGCATCCTGATTGGCTAACAGCACACACTCCCTTTATGTTCCCCTTCAAGGAGGGAACCTATTTTCTTACGGTTTTCTCCCCATAAGTACGGCTCCTCTACCATGACTTTATTTACAGTCAAAAAATTCTAAGTGAGTGCATTAGTGTGATAGATTTATTGCCAGAGCCTGTTTGATTTGAGAGGCACCGTAACTCTTCCCCTCCCTGCTCTGTAATAAGAGTGTGGAAAAATGTTCACTAATGCAGCCGTCAGAGGAGTTTCTATAAGACTGTCTCAGATCTGGAAGTCTGCTGCTGGCTGGTGAAAGTAAGTGCAGAGTAATGATGTTGGTAATTGGGGAAAATAGGTCACTTGGGATGTGAGGTGTTTGCAGGTAGAGATGTTGGAAAGCTGCTTTGGTTAAAAGATTATAAGAATCATGGATAATTTGCTCCAAAGTCTGCTATGTTGTCACATTAGTTTGTGTTGCAGAGACTGATCGGTTTACACAACTGACAGACTGAGGCTATACCTTTAAGTTAAAACATCATGAATCCCAAAAGAAGCTTGCTTTATTTTTAAATCTCTTGTAGGAAATTAGATCGACCCAGTTCTTACCAGTTTTAAGAGGACAATATTCACAGCAAAGTCTTTATTGTCAACTTTGTGAGCATGTTGAGATTAATTATTATTTTCTCAGGAAATCCCTGTGTTGGAGCGCAACCTAAAACACACTGACTCACACAGCAGCGCCTATGGACACACATACTGGATATTAAATGCAGCTGCATCTCCCAGAGGGGAAAGGGTAATTTGTCCAACTCAGGAATAAGGGTCTCTCCATTTCTCTCAGCAGGATGATGAAAAACATGAAACCGTGCTGCTAATGAAAAGAACACTCAGGATGTGTATTATTATTCCATCAGTCTCACCTAGTGAGCCCTGGCCCGGGTCCATACGAGAGGAAGGACTGCAGCTTTTCCACCCTCTCCCTTTTCAGAGTGATCACGTGGTACGGCTGCCACTCGCAGATTTCCTCTTCATTCATTCCGCAGGAATTTGGCTGTCATTTCCTGAGCCTTGGAAAAGGGTTTGACTGGTTTCGTGCAGGGCCCAAGCTGGTATTTATCTAACCACACACTGGGCTTGATTCATGTGAAACAAGCACGCCCTGTAAACAGTCTCATTACCAAAGCCCAGCACTTCATTACTCAGAGAGCCAGGCCGCTGGCTGGAGACGGGACCGAAAATGGTGTAAAGTGTGGTTGGAGTACATTTCCCTCAATGCATCTACAACCAGAATGATGGATTTATCTCTGTGGTAATGCGAGCCTAACATGTGTTACAAATGGCTAAATAATCAGGGAGAAGAACAAAGTTAAAAAGTAGCCAGCAGTTGATTTTTACAGTACAACACTAAGCATAGTTGATGACGGACATGTAAGGATTTAATACTTCCTGCAGGGTCTAATATGTCCTAGAATTTTGGTCAGCACCCTTGAAGCAGACTGAAAAAATAATCCCTGCAGAGATGCCTAATCCATGCCCTTTTACCACTCTCC
Source organism: Cyprinodon variegatus (assembly GCF_000732505.1). Taxonomy (NCBI): domain Eukaryota; kingdom Metazoa; phylum Chordata; class Actinopteri; order Cyprinodontiformes; family Cyprinodontidae; genus Cyprinodon; species Cyprinodon variegatus. The sequence continues at coordinate 103,353 of NW_015150585.1, forward strand.
TATCATCACAATTTGCAAAACAAGTTGTTTTAATGCAGTTTTATACTTAATCTGATAAAGTCAGGGCAAATCCAAACATAATTATTGGCCCTTAATTGCATTAAGTTCACAAATGATTTCCTAGCCCCTTCTACCATTTAATCTTTTTGCATTTACACAACAGGAATCATGGAGGGAGTCATTACCTCTCTAAATCTATTGGTTACACCATGGAAACTCACAGCTCTGCTCAGCTTGAGCCACCTGTAATCTGTAATGTTAAATAAAGGGCAATCCATTCCCTGTGGGGGCAAGAGGTGAGTCTGCTGTGGATACAAATTTATTACCATCTGGGTGGCAAACTATGCCTCCTTATACCTTTGTATGGAGATGAATATCACAACAGCCTGAGGGCTTGTGACAAAAAAACAACAAAAGCACTAATCATGACTTTTTTTTATTTTTTATTTTTAGAAATTTATCAATAACTCAACCAATCTGGGTGGTTATCAAAATCAAATAACTCCAATGACTGACAAATGAAAATCATTTACACTGATATGATCACTTCTTTCCATTGAAAATGTTTACTATAGCCCACATAAAAAAAGAAGGTGAATTCCTTTTTTTTTTTAAGCCGTTATGCAATTGAACTGTGAATCACGGTGTTTCAGACAGAAAAAGGGCTGAAAGGATGGGGGACAACAAAGGTCTACTGGTCAGGAGTCCAACCCTGCATCCTGTAATGCAAGTCTTCTATATAAGGGGTTTGCATGGGCTATCCAACATTATTATATTTAACTGTCTTATTCAAAGTTCACAGAAGGAATTCACATTCAGATATATATATTATTTCAACTGGCAGTTTATCTGTGACTTTCCGCTCTATATATTTACCTGTAAAATTCATTCACCTATAGTAGCAATGCTGAGTATGGTCTGCTAATCTGGAATTATAAAATTGTACACCTAATTTTCATTTGGCGGATTAGTGTTTCCCGCAACTTTTGAAACCATTAGCCTGTCTAAACAGTTAGTTTTCACCAACTTTAAATACAACTTGTAATTTTGTTAGATCTTGAAGAGTTTGCAAGGCATGCTTTTGCCTTATTACATGACTAACTATAAAAAATGATCAAATTCTAACCATCATTCCACTGCCCATCTTGTTTGCTCCGTCCACAACTAGAACAAGATGAAGACTTGTGCTGCAGATTGAATATGGTTCGCAAGTTAACCTTTTGGTTAGCAGTAGCTACAAATGCAGCTTAACAAAATCAGTAATTTATTAAAAGTAGAGTATAATTGTTAATAGATTAAAAAAAATCTGCAAACAACAAAAACAAAAAATAAGTTTAGACAATGGTTATATTTAACAGCCTGATAGCAAAAGGAATAATAATTTATCATAATGATTTTTCATTGGCTTTGGCACAACATAACATTAGGCTACAGACAATAATAGAAATTAAACTAAAAGGATTTGGTCAGACTGGAGGAACATTTCCTTTGCTTTTTTATGCACCTGTTTCTAGAAGCTCAGGTCTGTCTGGTAAAGCTCATCAACCTTGGAGCAAAGATTTATAATACTTACTGAGGGCTCATTAAACTGACAGGTAGGAATAGGTTAAAGACCTTTAATAGGAAAAAAAAGTAATTTAGAATAATTTTACAAACAATGAAAAAGTGCAGTTCAATACATCCTCTATTATCCCCATTTGAAAATCCAGCCTATGTTAAAATCAAGCTTGAACTGACAATCAAACACAGAGCCATGATCCTTGTAAAAGTCTCAATATTCTCATTGGGAAATGCTGCTCACTTCCATGTAGTGTACAGTATTGTCACAATTAACATAGACAGGTAAGGCCTTGTCATGGCAGGATTTTGAACCCTGAAGACTGGATTGTAGGGCTATGTTATGAGAAAAATCATGAATACTGTATATCCTGGGATGTTCCCTATTACTGTACAATGTAAAAAGCAAAGGGGAAAGGAAACAAACTTGAGCATGAAAGCCTGGAGCTAGACATGATTTCATGCATGAAGCTGCTGGTTCTTCACTGCAAAAGTTTGAAATCTAAAATTATTTTTTTCTTAAAGTATGTTTTTTCTTTTCTTAAACTGAGGACATAAGTTGGCCACTTTGCCAACGAAACAAGAGAGTTTACATTTTAAAATAAGAACACAGTATTGTAATCTCTTATTTCAAGTGCATATTAACTAATTATCTTATTTTAAGAGTAAAAATACTCAGTCCATTTGGGAAATCATCTTATTTACATACTCAAACTAAGGGTAAATGCACTTAATTTAGGAAATTTGCACTTATTTCTAGAAGTTTTTTGAAGTATGAGACAGTAGTAAAATCTATACCATGAAAAACAGGGAAAATTATGGAGTTAGTCTCACAGCAATATCCTCTTCATCTGCTTTATGTGCATTAGGACAGAGACAGGGTTAGACATGGAAAGACTGTATCTAGTATAGTAGGATATGATAGCAACAGCTATGCTGATGGTCCCCTTCTGAAAGATGAGAAATTATTTACTTCAAAAAGGTTATTCTTTGCTCTCTACTCTCTATATATTTGAGGAAAAAAATCAGGAATGTCTACCCACAGATGTTTTCCTTGTGCACCCATGGGTTCTCTCAGGGTACTCCAGTTCTGTCAAATGCATTTTTGTTTATTTTTTTTTGTGATGGACTGGCAAACCATAAGAAGTGTACTTCAACTCCCTCCCAGTAACCACTAAAGATAATATCAGCAATATTACTTTGGCTTAATAAACACTGTAGTGCTTTCAATGTCTGTTGCTGCGTTTCAAAATCTTTTCATATCTTTCCCGACCATATTTACAAAAGCTATTAAATCAAGACTAACAAGGTGGAAGAACTACTTTTTATCGGATCCAAAGAAAAAAGACATAATGATTCCCCTGACTACTCCAAAAGTTACAGAATCATTTTACCCATATATACCTTTTAATTTTAATAGAGCTGATGCTTCCACTCTCATTTTTGTGTTGATTTGTACATTATGGAGATATTACCGTATATCACTTTTATTTTCTTCTTTTATGATTTGTTATGCCTTTATTTCATTGCTTTAAGTTTATATTATATATCATTATGCAACACTTTGGAGCAGCTTGAATGAATTAAACTGACACTGACAAACCTGAAGCCACTTTGTTTTGGATTAGAGCATTTTTCTGTACAAGATTAAAGGTGTATATTCTGCTCATAACTTTGTGCATAATTGCAAAGAGAGCTTTTAAAAAACTGGGGACCATTAAACACAGATTTGATGTATTTATCTGAGGTGTTTTTACTTAATCTATTTTGCATCAAACAACTCGTTATCCAAACTCTGAAACCAGTTGAACTCCAGCATAACTGGGGACAGAGTAAATAGAAGACATCAACTATACAGTAACATTGTCTCCAAGCACAGCCTCTGAGTCTGTTTGAGGAATGAGTGCCCAGTCGGTTCTGGCCATAGTGCAAGCTGTGCTGCAGAGCGGGGACTCTTGCTGTCTGGCTGTATTCACCTGAGCCAAACAAATGGTTGTGTCAAGCTATCTCTGCTCATACACCCTTCCAGTGCAGAAAGCTCCATTTTTCAGCTGGAAATGGCTGGCAAACGACTGTGGAGAAAAGGTGTGTGACCCTGATGACTTTAGTGGCACAGCGACCAACTGTGAGACAGAAATTGATTTTAAATATACGGGTCATGCACCTGGACACTGTTACATGATTCCCCCATCGCCTCTCTAATCAGATAAGGGACTGCAAAATGTTGACCCGCATAACAAGGTTTCTTTGATATGCAATAAAATATTTGATGATATCTTACAGGCTGTCTATTGGGATTTTTGCACTAAGACTGATTTTGAAGGCGCATGGTATACCTCAACAAAAGCGCTGTATTTTTGCTGCTCCGTTCCAAATGTTCTTCTTGTGCAAGATTCAGTATTATGTCTTCAGTATAGGGCCAAAAAATAAAAGTAGTGCTAAACTAAATCTACTTTACATTAGGGCTGGATGACCTTATTGGTCAGTCATGCCTTCCTTTGTGTTTAATATTGTTTTAGAATTCTCTATTACTTCCATTAAGGGCTTTCAATATTTGCTAATTCCTTCATTTTGTAGGTCTGACTTAATGTTATAAATCTTTATCTGCTTTTATTCAAATATTTCTGTCCATCCTGCTCTTATTTCCCTGCTTAAACTCTCCCTCAGTACTCATTACTCACCTGATTTTCATGTCATTTACCTTACCCCCTCGGTATTTAACTTCTTGTTTTTTTTTTTTTTTTTTTTTTGTTTTTATTGCTGGATTCTGCTGTAATTTTGCTTGGGATCCATAACCTGTTGTTCTTGTGGCGGTCTAGTAAATCTTTCTTTGTGAATTAAATTCTGCTTAAGATAAAAAAAAACTTCAACTATTTCTCTTCTGAATTCGCCCCCTAGCTTCAATTCCTGATTTATATTTTGCCTCTATGTCTGACACAATGCTGTGGCTTTCAGTGGAGATGCACGGTTCACATTTTTTCCAATCCAATTTGATACTGATGGGTTGAGTGTCACAGCTACAGTAGTATGCGATACCCATCCAATTCAAATGTTGAATAAATTAATCATATATCTTGCCATGTGAGTTAAGGCTTTAGTGTTGACATTGTTATTAAAAAGTAAAATATTAACATTGATATGAATACACATTATATCATTTAATGATAAATAAGCAGCAAAAAGAAAGTAAAGTGCACTGGATTTCATCTACTATACAGGATCTGATATCAAATCACCGATATCCAGTCCAGCTAATTAGTCAATATCGGAGCTGATATCTGATTCAGGAATCAGATAGGTGCATCTTTAGCCTTTAGTAGTCTACACATCCCATTAAAAATAGTTTAAGGTGATGTAAAAAAACATTTCATTAAATGTTGAAAAAAAATCTTTCCAAATATCTGACTTTTATCATATTTTCAAAAGTTACAGGGGATGCATCTTTTTTTTGGTGGATTCACATTATCCAAAAAAAAAAAATATATTCTCTTAATTCAATTTCCACATTTAGTCTCTGTGTTTAAGCCTCATTAAATGTTGTTGTTTGTATGGAATGCTGTTCAAATTTTGATTTTATTTCAATACTTAAATTAGTGTTTCGGTCTCAAACACTCTTACTAGAAGTAGCTAATTTTCTGCAAGGCTATAAATTTGACTAATCATTTTTTCCCCCTTTACTGATTACTCAAGGTGATTAATTTTATATTAGCATAAATGTTAGATAATGTTAAACCCTAACCCTAACTTGATTCAATTACATATATAAAATTCTCATTTTTTTTTGTCATTTGTAATAATTTGTATTAAAGTTCCCTCCATAAGAAAGTCGGAAATTGATCCTACAATTTGATTCTCATTCATTTTATTTTAAAAGTTATTATCGCCTATTATTAACAATATAACATAATTTCCCCTACTTAGGGAAACCAGAGCTGTGCCCAATTTACTACAATCAGATTTTGCATTTTTCTTCAGTTTCCTAAGCACTCCTTATGTGCAACTTCTACCCTCCACTTTAGCAGGAGGTGAGGTTAAAGTGTATAAATGCTTGAGGCAAGTAGAAACAGTTTCTCATGCCAAGGCAAACTACAGTGTTGCCTCTGTTGATGTTGCACAGAAACGAATATGACAGGCTCCATCAGTCCTTCTGATCTCAGTGAAAGGCTGCATTTAGAGTAGAGCGTAGAGTCGGCTTGAAGAAAAATGTCCCCACGTCTACAAGCTTTCTATTTGCAGCTGAGATCACAGTGACCCTGTAGTTAAAGCTCTGAAGCTGCCAAGAAGAGAGAGCTACAAGCAAAAAGACTGGTTGGAGAGAATGTTTCAGTGTGGTTATCAAATTAGTATGTTTAAGGGTGAGGGGAGGGCATCATATTTAAACTTTAAATATTTACTGTGGCTAAATTCGTAAAATGTGATAGTGGAAAATCTAAAACATGTACAGCAAGGTGGATGGGGAGATCCACCAGCTACACCCACTCTCATTCTGGTTGCTCTAAATATGACCAGCAGGGGGCGCAGATTCTACAGTTTAGCTTCATTGTCATGTGCTGTCTGGGCTCTGCAAGGCTTCCCTTACAGCTTTAAATCACATGAATGGACATCAAGAACGAGCATCTGCATTCCAGAAAAAAAAAAAAACTGAAACCCTGCAGTTCAGGTGCTGGAGATTGTTTCATGGCACGCACGAGAACAAAGACGTCATGGGAAATATATATATATATATATATATATATATAGCCTATATTTTTTTTTTCAAACACACAAAGGCGCATTTTATTTGAGAAATAATTATTACTTTTAATATAAACCTGAACTATGTCTAAATATACCTTTTAAGACTGATATTGTAGTTTTACATAAATGAAAGGTTTACTTTAAACAACATTTAAGCTTATTTATAATTCCTCAGCAGGTCTAAAATATTGCAATGTTCAATTCAGCCACAAGGTGGAGCTCTGAGAAGACGTTTGACTATTGTTATGATAAAGCTGGAGGGCTCTAGTGAATGTTTGTATTTATTGTTCTCCTACAGAGCAAGGCAACGTGATACATTTCTATTGGCCCCATATGATATTTGTGTCAGACTTTATAGCCACTTGGTTGTTTATGTATTCCTCTCATCATGATCATCTTCTCCCTGCACTGGAGAGCACTGTCAGAGAATTGTCTTGATCAGGATTCATGTTTGTCAACAATGTTTACTGAGCCTAAAGTGGGACAGGATACGCGGGACCAATGGGGAAAAACTTCAAAACAGGGCTGGAACGGTGGCAGTGAACAATGCAGGAGGGCGGCTGCTGTGTTTTATGGTCTGAGATCCTGCTCCCAACCCCCACCACCATCACCCCACTGAGTCCCTCTTCCTTCCTGCGATGCACTGTAGCTTACACTTGAGCCACTATATGAAGCACGTTTACTGAAAGCGTCGAGGTAGAACAATGAAACAATGAGGTTGTGCAGAGAGGCTCTGAGAGCCAGTGAGTAATGCCTGACATGTGGTTTGTAACGCCTTAGTGTTGCCTCTCTGTTTTTATCTATTTAAACCTTCAGCACCTTTTCAGACCTGACATTCATCTGGGTAAAGAATTCATCACTTACCTGTGTATTTTTATAATAAGCAAGCATGATAGTTTGTTTGAAATTAGATGACTACTATATATTAACTTTCATTACAATGCAGAGGATAATGTAGTATGAATGAATATAGTTAATTAAAAAGCAACATTTTGCTTCTGTCACACTCCTGAAAATCAATCCTATAATGAGACAAAGATGACCATTTAAAATTCATAAAGCACCTTTTAAATAATTTTTGTTACTGGAAAACTGTTGGCACTGCATGCAAAATAAACCCCCCTACTTCTAATAATTATAATATTGCAAAGGGTTGTGTCAACCAACATATTAGAGGGCTGCAAGCACCCGGTTTGATCCCCACAGTCTCCACTCTGGGTTCCTGAGCAAAACCCTTAACTCCACACTGCTCCCCGGGTGCTGCACAATGGCAGCCCACTGCTCCCTTAGGGGATGGAATAATGCCGAGGTAAATTTCTTCAATGTGAGATCAATAAAGTTCAATTGAAAATAAATATAAAATTACAACAAGTCAATATTTTGTGATTATGCAATAGGTTATACTTACTGCTGTGGAGGAAGTTTTGAGCATCAATAGCAAATTTCTGCTTATGTTACAGCATCTTATTTTAATGTTAATATTGATCTTGACAAGGCCACACTAAATGTTTACTCTTTTTAGACAGTCACAGGCAGACATCCTAGTGGAGTTTGGATCTCTGTTCTGCTGCATAAATCTGTTGTGCACAAACCAACAATCATTCTCTGCTAGGGAGCAGAATTTATGGTTAAATTGATTACTTGAAAGTTCTCCAGGTCATAAAGCAGCAAAAACACCATCATGCTACTGCCGCCATGTTTGACTGTTGACATAATTTTTTTTTATATAAATGCTTTTCTTTTATATAAGTGATTTAAGAGGGCACGCTTCTTCCACTCTTGTCTTTAAAATCCCAAAAATATTTCCCCAAAGTATATGGATCTTTAGGATTGTTTTATGGGTTATGTAAAGAAGCTTTTTTTCCTCCTGGTCAAAAGTGGATTTCTCATTGTAATTTGCAAACTCTCATTCTTGTTGCTGAATCATGAACTTTATGAATCATGAACATCAAACCAAATAAACAAGATAAAGGACAGTTAACGTATGATTCATAAAGGGAAGGAGGTGATCACTGTTTCATTTAAGGCAAGGAAATCAAGGAAATGGAAATCAAGAAAGCTGCTTTTACATTTACTCACATCACATTAGAATTTATTTGATGATTGGAAACCATTAGGTGAAACAAAAAAAAAAACATAATATATCCAAGAAGATTTAGGAAGAGTTATTTATATCAGACATTTATATGTCTGAATTTGAACAAAAAGATGTTTGTATTTGATCTAAAAAAAATTTGCGACAGGGCTAATTCTGATGATGGCATAAGAGCCAGTTGCTAATGGAAATTTGAAAGTGCATCTAAAGATTTATTTGGACCCTGATTTCAGGTAAAAATGTAATTGCACTTCCACAAAGGTCTCTGATTACTTCCCATATGCTTTCTGTGATATCGCCAGTTTGATTTTTACTGTAATGATTTAAAACAAAACAGAAAAAAGCAGGAAATTAAACCACAATGCATTGGTCTTAAAGATAACATTTCAGTGAAGCATAATTTCTCTTAAGCTATTCTGCAATTCCTTTTTGAAAGATAAACTGATATCCCCCAAACATGAAAATGAAAGTTGAATCTAAAGAACAGTATATGTGAAAACCATACAGACCTCTTTGTAGACTTTTTTTTGTCTTTTTCCTGGGAATAATAAAGTATAAATGAGATGTTAAAAGAATACATAAATAAAAATAATAGTAACTAAGTAAGATGATGAGCCAATAACAATAGTCAATTTATTTGGAGTTCAAGTTAATACAATTTGAAAATAGGCTAAGTGTATTTTGAGTATCTTTAAGGTAAAAAAAGGAAATGTATGTAAATAGTTAACTTATTATATTCATTATATTCTTAGTATTCTGTGTATTTTAATAATAAATTTTGCTTCCTATCATAATACTCATTTAGGCACTTAAAATTCTTTGAATTAATAGAAATATAAAAGACTTTTAATAAGTGACTTAAATTGAAATCTTTATATAATTATATGTATAATCTTCATTTCAAAGCAACACATGTAAACATGCACAATCTGGCACCGTATGTTCCAGATGACAGTCACAGACCAACAAACACAGGTTGAGATCTCTCGACATCCCAAAAACAGCTCCTGCTCTCTATTAGTAATAGTGCAGGGTGACAGGCTACAGATGAACCTGATTGTGACAGTGCTTTAAAAGCTACAGCAGTGTTCATCCATCAGCATTGGCTGTGATGTCAGGGCCGCCTCCCGGGTGGCTCATTGGCACAGATGACAATCCCGTCTAAGAGAGTTGTAGAGGTATCAATTGCTTGGATTCAGTACCACAAACTAGACCAATCACAAGCAAGTAGCAATATTAGACTCCCTGCTTCTTATGCAGTCGAAATACCCCTCCTGTTGATGATATTCTCAATTAAAAATGACCTAAACCTTCCAGATTCAGACCTACAAATAAAAGTAACTTGACTGGTTTTCATGGAGTTCTGTGACTTTGCACATTGACGCTCATTGCCACTGGTGAGAATACTGTGCTTTTCTCTGCATTAGCAAACAATGCACAGCCACACAGGCATTTACAGCTCCAACTATATGACTGCAATAAAAATCACAGCAAATGAGGCATTCTGGAAGCCCCAGGCCAGACGCTGAGTGAGTGGTGTGCATAATAAGGCTTAATGAAAGGTTGGAGTTACCAAAGTGTTCAGTGAATGAAAGGGAATAAACACAACATAAACAAGTCCTAAAAATTAAGCTTGTCAATCTAAAACATGCTGCCTGTAACCACCCTGGATTAGCACGGTAGGATCCGCTATGCACTTGGAATCTTCATGCATGGAAGTAAACATTTCTCTCTTCATCAAAGTCACGGTCTACTGAGGGCCATCATGTTTTCAAGGTGACTTTATCCACAATGAGAAAAGGCTTCCTGCACGGGGAGCCTCTCTGGTTTACAACTTCCTTCTTGTGGCGACAATCCCAACAAATATGTGTTGGGCTGTTGAACAGGAGTGATGATATCCTTTTCAAATGAAAAAAATAATGCTCCACCTGCCCTGAACACATGATGTTGTGCGTTCATCTCACGTGCGTAACTGTTGCAAATGACTAATGAAGTGTTGCATTTGTTTCCTGGAGGAAACTAATACAGGACGATGTTGGAGCTACTTTCCTGAAAGCTTTTATAAGCCGGAGGGGAGGTCACTGCCTCCTTTGGCACCAAGAAAACATTTCCTTATCAACTCTGTTGAAAAGAAGTGTTTGATATTTGTGTGCTGAGAACAGATGGCTGCCTTTGTGACAGTAAATCAAGACTTTAGCTTATTTTCCAAAGCTCTCACTTAATAGCTTTTAATAAATGCTTTAATGAAGATTTTCTTTTAGTTTGTCTTTAAAAGAAGCTGAAATAATGTTGATTTTGCCATGAGAAAAAAATTAGAACTTAATGTGATATTAGCAGTGCCTTTTACCTCCCATGGCAAGCCCAATGTGGTCTTGCTTTGAGCATGCTGAGTGCCCTGAACGGAGAGAGTGAAAGGATGTTGTTCCTCAGACCTCATAACAGGACAAGACAAATTAAGGAAAGGTTAAGGGATGCTGGTTGCTACACAGAGGTCCACTCACTTAAAGTGATGCATTGCAAAATAGCTTTCCTATTGGGTGGAACATTTATTTTGGTTTGAAGGGTGTAGGTTTACTGTGTCAGCAAACAGCTTTCGTTTCTGTATGGGTATTAGCTGCAAGTTAACGTATTCATTTAGCTCAGATTTGTAATGAATGTTCATCACAGACCTGCAAACATCTGTCAGTGTAGTATTTAATCATGAAATCCACACCTTTAATCCACAGAGAAGTTGAACCCTTCTTTAAGCAGTGGATCTTATTCTCATCATTCATCTTTTGGGGGAATACAGGCAAGGTATGTTTTCTTGTTTGCCATTTGATTCTAAAATATCATTATGTATAACTGTTACATTACTTTAGGTCAGTTTAAGGCTAAGAAATTGGAAAAAGTAAAAAAAAAAAAACCAAACCCAACGCATTTATCAATAAATAAGAATGTTTGATCAGATTTAAATGTCTTGTATAATAAAAGATTTTAGTTTAAGAAACTTCTTTAAATCTTTAATTGAGTTACTATTGATTTTAAAGGGCTTCATGTCTTCATTTGCAATGGAATAAATAAATCACAACTGATTTAGTAATGGTTGGAAAATAAATGTCTGCATAAACCAAAGACATTGGGGTGATGGTGGTTTAGGAGGTTAGGGTTTCTTCTGTAACCGTTGGTTTGCCAGTTTTAGCTTCTGTTCTGTCCATCTGAGTCTTGTTCTTGGCCAAAACACTTCATGCACTTTTCCTGCTCTTGGTGGTTATAGGACCTGGTGGAGCCTATTGTATGGACACCTCGCTAATGTCACTCTGCTTTTTAATAAAGCGCTGTATAAGTATAGATCACTTAGCATATAAGAGAACATACATTTATTACTTTAAAACTCTTTTAAGATCTTATTACCAAACAATAGTACTTGTATGGTAAACACAAGGCTGCACATGAAATACAGAATCTACATTCATATCTGGTTTACTGTCTTGGTAACTAACGTTAAAACTAGTGTGGTTTCCTATTTTCTCTTGCCAGCCTGAACAGGTCATTTTTATGAATCGTTAGAATATTTGTCAGCTTCTAAACCAGATATATTATGTCAATATAAAATCTCATCAATCACATGGGTAATTACAAATCTTGGCACGCAATTTGTATCGAGTAACTAAATATGCTTCAAGTGATCCGACCAAACATGGTGCACATCACAGAGGACTGAGGCCTGTCCCGCCTCTGTGTCAGTGATCCCATGCAAATGTGGGCCGATCAAGTGGCTGGGTGTGAGGTGACCAATGCTGTGCCAGAGAGATAAGCCAGAGCTGAAAGTCAAGCCGATCCACTTGGCCGGGTCAGCGTATCTGAGTCAGACATGCAGCAAATGGCACACTGTTTGTCTCGCGTCAGCAGGGGGTGGGGGGGCTTTTCACTGACACCAACACCAATTTCTGTTGGGGTCTGTCCACACGCACATGCACACAGGAACTTTGTTCAGGAAGTTCCTCATCACAACTCCGCTTCTATTTCCCGAGCTGCAGCCAAGAGCTGTTGTGTGTATGTCTTCTCCCGTAAATGTACTGTACTCATGCTTGAAACTGAATAAAACATATGAGTCTACATTAAGAGGAGAAAAAAAGTTCCTTGCTGTAACAATAATATTATACCATTAAACAGGCTATATTTTTCTCTTAGGCAGTGTTGAGGTTTCTCCTCGTTCACATGTGTAACATGAGCAATTTTAAAACCATAGAATTACTATATAGACCAGTTGGACAGGCTGTTTCCTTTAGCCACCTCTTTCCTCTGCTATAGCCCCTGTGGTATGTTGCTAATGCTTCGGTCAGCCATGAATGTCTTGCCAGGGTTTTTAGCAGCCTTGTAAATATTAAAGTCAGCTTGTAAAGTTTCATAAAGTGCTGAAATTTCTTTTTTACTGTCAGTAAGCAGAAATTTACAAAGCTGTTGAAGTTAAGCCCTGTGTGGACTGACAAGTCGTCTCATTACATGTCTGCAGAGTTTTACAGGAGTTTTTGCTTTGAATGGCTGCCTGGTGGTGAGTCAGAGGAGGGACACAGTAACTTCATGCATGTATTGACTCTCACACTGGAAGCTACCACTAGAGGGCAAAGCAGCTCCAAAAATCTCTTATGACTTAAGTTCCCCTTTCAACTTTTTATGATGGCAGAGAAGACAACAAGGGGTTGAATGATAATCAAATAAAGTGGAGACAACTAAATACAACACTTAGAAAATAACAAATAGTTAGATGTCTAAAATATTTAAATGATGAGGAAAACATTCATAGTTACTATCAAAGAAGATGTTAGGGTATATGTTTACATATTCGTGTACATAGAGTAAATAAGTATACATACAGCTGAATGACTGTTATAATGATTAAATCTACTTCTACTAATAATAATTATATCATTAATAATAATAACAACAATGAAAATACATAGCCTATACATTACATAAACTATATTGGTCTATATATGTATATATATATATATATATATATATATATATATATACA
>NW_015150585.1:116835-160367 GCF_000732505.1 Cyprinodon variegatus
ATAATACACAGAAATATTTTTTATGCACAGAAATACTTCTTACTAAGCCCCCATTTCTGAGACATAATGTTTATATATGTTTTTGGTTCTGATTCTATATTGTATTTTAGAAATGTTTTTTTTTCTTTATTAGTTGTAAGTGGAGAAACTCCAAAAGACAAACAAGGCTAAAAGAGTCAATTGTTTAATTGAAATATTCTTGTTTATTGAACATGATTGTAAGAGCAGGCAAAATAAAACAGAACTAAGTTACTTTGTACTGAACAGTTTAAATTAAAACCAGACCCAAGAACCTAAAAGAGAAGTAAGCAGTTCATCCTTCATGGAAACGGATGGTGCTGAGATGTTTTATACTAAGTACTTCCTGTTATGGAGGGATGTGGCATGGTTGTGGGATGGAGCTGGATCCGCTGGTTTGCAGCTGCTCCCTTTGGCTGTGCAGTGCTCCGCTGAGAGCTCTGCTCTGGCTCTGTGAGTCTGGGCCTCGGGCCCCACAACCACCTGGGCCACAGGGAGAAGGAATGTGCTGGCTTAATGACGCACCGTAAATCAGCCGAGCCACACAGTGAAGCCGGGTCTGCCATTGGACAGTGCTGTGCCCCCTAAAGCCCGTCCCACTGTGAAGTGGAGCCCTGTACAAAAAGGCATGTGGAAACACAGTATGTGGAGCCACTCTGAGCCAGTTTGTACAGGGACATGTTCTGCACTGCTACACCCCAGGATGCTCCTCTTCTCCAGTCACCTTTGTAGAGGTCGGAGAGGTCTTGGAGAGGCAAGACAGAGAGCAGAAGAGTTGAAACTGAGTGCAAGGAGCTGTATCCCCTTAAGGCTGATGGGAAGCTTGTTGGGGGCATGGAGGGGCTTTGCACTAAGGCAGACGGCAATAAGTGATTGCAGCTGCTGCTGAGGCCTTGAAGTTGGCTAAAATAACATCCAGCAAAGTCAGGCAGATGACAAGGTGTGAGGAAGGCTGTTAAGTTTTTGTTGTTTTTATTTTGTTACAGATGCAAGCTTAGAAGTGAGACTTGTCAGGTAATCAAGACATTCTATTGATTGTTGGAAGTGCTTTAAGAAATAGACACATATTATTTTTTTTTCTACTTTATGTTAAAGAAAGTGAGCCCACATCTGAGTCCAGAATCAAAATGTCTTCATGTATTTTAACTTGTTCTATAACAAACTAACTTTTGTTTTTTATGTTCTGCATGCGGGTTTTTAATCCGATCTATACAAGCTGAAAATTATACATATGGACTCAATTATAAGCATATGTCCCCATTAATGATTGGTCAAATGCCCCTTTATAAAATTGCAGTCTAAGAGCTTAACCATCATAAAGTTTTTAATAATAGTTTCCATGCATAATCTGTAGGCTTGGTCTATCTAGTATTGAATGTATGTCTGGGGTTCCATCCAAGTGGAACCCCTACATGTGTTCATCTGACCCTCAAGTTGGACTGAAATGCTGCCTCTATTAAAACCCCAGGAGTCCTCTGGGAAAAGGTTTTATGGTCAAACAAGACCACAAAGGATCTTTTTGGCCGCAGCAACAAAAATAATGCTTTGAGTCTTTAGCACATACAAAGTCATGACCTTGCTTGCAAGGTCATGGCTAACTAATCTCATTCAGTCAAAGATTTGTCTCTGCACCAATTGTGGTACATGCTGAGGTTCTTTATAGCTACCAGAGATGCCGGCACATTGAGTGGACGGTATTTAATAATTGAGGTCTGCCTCTACATTCTACTACTTAATTAGAGGGATCACATTGATTGTACAATTTTTTTGTGTTTGAAATCATTTCCCACGGAAAAATGAGAGGCTCAAATAAATCCTTATGAGCACAAATGAATATGGCATTAATGCCCCTGATGAGTGTAAGCAAACTTCTGACCAGTGGTGTGCAGTAAATGCTCAGATAAATCAGGAGTTATTTCAGTGCATCCTCCCCTTCTGTGTTTTCTTCAATTCCATTGCACAGAGGCATTTAAATCACTGCACCGGCTTGTCGGTTGGTGGTGAACGACTCTTCATTTTTCTCCCCAGTACTAACTTCTCCATGCAGTGTGGGACAGGACTAATGACAGTCATGTTAATGATGTTGACACTCCCACCAGCGCCAGCCAGCGTACAGTAATGAGGGGAAGTAAATAGCAGGTAGCTGACAACGCTGCTGCTTCCGCTGCCACGCAACTAATGATTCCTTTCACACCCTCTGAACATACTTTGTAAAGATGACAGCGTACAGTTTAGTAGGGTAAAGCCTGCCTTTCTTATACCTTCACTGGACCTGTCAGAGGAGTATACATCTTGTAAAGCACCTCACATCTTTTTTAGATTCAAATGATCTGTCGAAATCTGTGAGACCTGAGGTGATAAAAGATCAAACTGATCTGTGGTGGGGCAGAGACCTGATTAGGGATACCTCTCATGGTTAAATATACACCTATTTAATGCAGTTGAATTTTGGGATTAAGCATACAACAGCCTCCTAGAGTCTAGGTCCTGACGAATGTATAATCTGCATCTAGATTAGGGATGCTGAGGTTAAGGTTTTTAAAAAGAAAGCAAAAGTATTCCGATAACATTTCTGGAAAAGAAAAATGAGTGTTGGAAGTCCTTCCTTTACCTGCTGTGCCCCTTTCATATGTGCAGGTATGAGTCTGTATGACCCTGCTCTGAACTCCATTGTGAAAAATTCATTCACCTCAGGAGCATCTGCACACCGTGTGAAGATTGATGTGCACGGCAGAACGCATGAGTTACGATGTCAACAGTGATCTTGGCAGTCGCTGCTATTATTATCATCTCTAGCATGAAATGACATGAGGTCTAATCTCATCCCCAAACAAACTATCAGCTTAAACACGGACCTCTCTCTGCTTCGCTCTGGGCTCACAAAACCAAATTTACATATTGAAATCTGTGGGACTATGAAAGACCGCCATATTAATGACCATCCCAAATGAAAATGATCCCCCTGTTACAGCAGCCTATCTCCCAACCGGGACATGGTGGATGTTCTACCCAGCAGCATGTGATATCTCATGTGATGAGCATCAACCTCATTTGCCATTGTTTGAGCTTGACGCCGCCCGGCCTGAAAAAATGCATAAATCTGCCTGGCAGCTGAGATGGTGAGAGCTTCTATCTGACACTCACTATGAGCAGTTATCATTGATCACTGTACAGAAAACACCATGGACCTATTTTACAAATGCTGCAGCAACTTTTTTATTTTCGTTCGCCACAGAGCAATGTGACACACCTAATCTTTGCGGTTGTACCATGCTTTCTGCTTTCAGATGATGGATTAACCGGTGCTCTGTGAGATATTCAAAGCTGGGGACATTGTTATATAACTCATCCCTGATTTAATGAGCAGTTATCATTAGAACAGGGATGCTAGCAGTGTGGTGTGGTATGCAGGAGTTTTTCCTGTAGGTTGCTGGTTCCAATCCCAGCTCAAACTTTCTTAGTTTTCGTGTCTTTGTGCAAGAAACTTTATCCGCATGTACTGATCAGAGGGCCTGGTGGCACTGTGAACAACAGCCTCGCTTCTTTCCGCGAACCCCAGGGAAACTGTGGCTACAATGCAGCTCCCCACTGTCAGAGTGTGGGTGAATGACAGAATGTAGACACTACACAAACATAGGCCGTTTAAATGAATGCATACATTTTCTGTGTTTCATTGTTTTAATCATGCAGTTAGTTCACTAATGACCTCTAACAACCCTCTGATTTTTACAGCTTCATTTCAACTGAACTTAAATCCCATACAGGCAAATAATAATAATAGGTTCTTACTTCCAATGTAACAAAATGTGAAAAAGGTTCAGTAAATATATATACTTCTGAAAATAACAGTTGAAATATGGGGCAAAAATACTTAATTCACAAAGTTTTCTTATGAATTGAAAATATAAAAGGCAAATTATTTTGCAATACTCATTAACTATAAAGATTAAAGCAGTTTTTATTAAATAAATTAGATGGATCAAAATACCTAATATGGCTTTCATGAGTTATATTTATGTGTTTTTTCTTTGCTGACATAAACCAGTGAGGGACATACTCCTCATAGATAATGTTGGTAAGTTACTTTTAACTCTGCTTAAAATGGCTCCACCACCTCCTTCTTGACCTGTCTGTTGTATTCCTTGATTTTTCTGATGCTGTTTGTTCAAAAACATTCTCCAACAATTCTATTAGGACTACATCTAAAAGCTGGATTTAAATAGAGAATTTAATACACACTAGTCAACTTAACCAATTACTAGCTGCAGATTTAATTAGTGGCGCCATTGTGAAGTTGACTTGATACTATGCTACATTTTTGATTTGCAAAGAAATTGTTTCATTTTTCCTATACTACTTAGTTGTATGCAGGTTTTGTTTTCCTCAATTATATAACATCCCAATGAGGTAAACTTAGGCTTAATGAGGTTTAATGAAATAAAGAAAAGTTGTTTTGCGTGGATGATCCCAATGTGCCCCCTGTTGGACCTGAAACTTTGCAGGGTGTTCTTGCTCCTGTCATGACTGCGTTTTGCTTGTTTGGTTTGAGAGCGTGTTTGTGTCTGACTGAGCCAGACAGACTCACACAGGAGGAGAGGGAGGCGGATGGGATGAGGGGCTGGGCTTCCATCAACACAACGTCTGTGGAGGCACAGGGACTCTCTGACCCTCCTGTGAACCTTCAGGGGAGTTGCAGAGGCCACCAGGGAGGGCAGAGGTCAGCATTCATGCTCATCACAAACAATGCGGTGCTTTGCCAACAGCACAAAGAAGAGCCGGCCACCACAGGCTGCTCACATGAGTCTGTGTGTAATTAAGCAAAGCAGGAGATGTAGATAATTCATTCACGTTTACTCAAGAACTGTAAAAATAATTAAAATATATACAAAAACATTTTTTATTTATGTTAAGATTAGGGCAGCTATTTGTTATGTGTAACATTACAATCAGTATCAATTATATTACCCTTCATCTGGTATATATGCACACTGTGTGTGTGGTATACAGTGATTATATTAAATTCTACACAAAAAGGTTGTTTTGCATTACACACCAAAGTTGTACTGTAAACAGATTTAATTTAGCTGAACTGCATACATTACAAACAAGAACAGTGAACTGCTGTTTAACAGATCGTACAACAGGGCTGTGTGGAAACAGAAACAATAAAGTTTAAACGGAGCACAATAAAGAAAATTCTGACAAATAAATAATAGGGGATAGCCTATGGCATTTTTAATGCATTTTTAATTTTTGATGCAAACACCAATATTGCAGCTTTGAGCATTTACCAACACTGATATTGACCTAATATGATATCAGCAAAAATCAGATGCAAGGGATTATCACTCAAAATGAGAACAATAGTAAAAAATAACGGGTTTGAGAAATACCCATTTAATTCTAAAAAGAAAAACAAATAAAAGGTAATAGAAAAGCAAAGTTTAATCAGATTCCTTGTATTGGAGATTTTAAGGTGCAGGCTGACATGTTACAATATAAATATTTTTGCCAGATTTTTCTGATATCAATACTAGATCAGGAAATCTTAGATTTCCTCAAGGTTAAATAAAAGAAATTGATTTTAGTGCATTATACAGAGACAAACTATACAATATTCAAAATATTTGATGACAAAAACATTGTCAGAAAAAAAAAGATTTGTACTTAAATGCAAAATGCACTTATATTTTATTTGACATCCACATTAAGTAGTGTTGTAACAAAGTGGAAGTGATTAAGAGAGAGAAATTGAATCAGTTGTGAAGTGGAATGCCACATAAAATCAACATGACTTCAGATTTTTCTGTGGCCTTCCAAATAGCTCTAAAACAATATGTGGAGTGCTTTATTAAATAGAATCAGAGTCAGAGAAGCTCCACAGAAGGCAAGCATGGTCAAAGGGAATTCAAACTCACTTAATTTCAGATGCACTAGTGAAAAGCAAAACATGCTTAGACTAAGAGCTATTGAGATGTTTCATGGAGTGAAAAAAATATGCTTTTCTATATTTCATTATAACAATACATTGTGATCAAATCTATATCTCCTGCCTTTTGGGTTATAAAGAAATGGATTACAAAGTTTGGTGGGAAATAATTTAAAGGTATAGTGGAGGATGTTCTTTTTCTGGGTGGATCATCAAAATAACTTGTGCTCCTAATTGTCAATCATTCTAGTGTGTTTACGTCCTACATGCTCATCCCCATTTTCACTTAAGCCAGGCATACACTGTGCAATATTTTCAATTGTTGCACCCAGCTACAGCTCAAACCGCAGGTTTTAAAAGTTCACAGCTCACGATGCATGTTCTGACACTGTTTGGCCCGACGCTCTGATGTGACCTTATGATGGCCAACTGAATTTAAAACATGTTTGATTTTCACCCAACCTTATGATTCCTGATCGGGAGGGGATCGTGAGAGGCTGATAGCCCCTCATTACCCCCTGTTTACCACACGACGCACGATGCATGATGAGCTTGAAAGTTGGCCCGATCGAAAAATTCTCACATGACCGGAGAGTCGGCCCGAAAAAGGCAGCAAAAATCGTACACTGTATGCCCGGATTTACTGGTTCTGAGTCTGACATAGTGGAAAAATGACAAATCTTCTATTAAAAAGTAAGCTTGTATTAGCGATCCAAACAGCAACTTTTAAACAGAGCGTGCACAAGGAGAAATGGGCTCGTGCATGCTCTCGCACACATTTAATAGGCCTTCCCTCATGGGCGCGGGTATGGGTTGTGCATGTGTATTTTTTTTTAAATGGACAGGGCTTCAACTAGTCTGTGCAAAGTCTGTACAAATGGTGGCTGGCATCAGATTATGTGTTTATATATACATAATAAGGGGGGTATAAATGCTTTGTTAACTACTGTATATGCACTTATTTGTTTTGCAGCATTAGAGTGAGTGTGGTGTGTTGTAAACCCAATCTTTTTAATCACATTTCCACTCAGAATTGGTGTCCTCTGCCTTTATTGTTTCAGTCTCATCCTTGAATAAAGAATTATCAAAGCCCCAATAAATCACAGCATGGTCATGTAAATGTTAAAGAGTGATCCATACATAGTAAGTGCTGGTGGGTGGTAAATTGTTTTGTCAGCATGGAGCTTTGCTGACAGAGGAGTGCAGAAATGTCCATTTTGTCCTTGTGGCAACAGCGTCTGCACCTGCTTATCTGCAAATACATGTATAGGCACTAATCTAAACCCATTAAGTTGCACAGAGAGGAGAGAAGGTTGACATGTCTAATCCTTAGCTGAACTGTAGAGTGACAAATAAATTACAAATAAAGAAAAGACAAAGAAGAGGGAGAAAATGATGCAATTTTTTCAGCTTTGCATGGCCCGGTCACATGTCCCCTCTTTGAACCCCTAAGGACCTGCAAAGTGCTGAGCAGCCGCAAAGCAGCACACCAGAACAGACAGGCCCAGCGGTACTCCCTCTCCACATCTACTCAACCAGATATCCCCCCCACTGGAGCTCTACTGACACATGCACGTTTAAACATCTGCAAGTACAACATCCCTGCTGTTTTGCTGCAGTGCAAACTTGGGCACACCAAGTTTGTTCCCCCTGTAAAACAAAGTCGACTACTTTGCCTTTAATAAGTATTCACGCCCTTTTTGTATTGTTACCCTGTTAACTTTTCAACTTTTTTGGGGGGAGAAGGCTTTGTTGCAAAAGGGAAACACAATTACATCA
Organism: Cyprinodon variegatus; assembly: GCF_000732505.1. Lineage (NCBI taxonomy): Eukaryota > Metazoa > Chordata > Actinopteri > Cyprinodontiformes > Cyprinodontidae > Cyprinodon > Cyprinodon variegatus. The sequence goes on from NW_015150585.1 coordinate 124,562, forward strand.
TAACCATGAAGATAAAGGAGAATGATTCATGGTTTCCATTTTTAGAATTATTCTTATCCTTTTCCAAGGATAGTGATATTTTTTGGAGGTGCTGTAACTATTAGGTACTGTAACTTAGTAACTATTTTAGAGTGTAGTATTAAGTTAATTATTCCAAACATACTATAATAACACATGTTCAAAATACACAATTCATAAAATAAAACAAACATCAATTTGACACACAGACCACCACCAATTGTATGATTTGTACACTTATTAAGATGTTGAAAATTTGGAATGAACCCTAAACAGACTTTAAGTAGAATTTTCCCCCCCAGTGTTTAAACAGACTTCCCTGCATGTTTATTGAAAGCAGCTCTTATTTTGTTCCCACTTTAAACCACTAGAGGGTTAAGCTCCCCACACTTGATGGCTGCTGATGTATGCTGCAGGTTTAACTGCATGTAACCTCATTCGCCCTGAACCAGACCTCCCTCTGCTCTCTTATCCACTGGTCTAAATGAAGCAGTCCTCCTCCGCTTGATTAACGTGATGCAACGCTCTCCTAATTGGATTCTCCACAGAACAAGGTCTTTTTATTTGTAATGCGTTATCTGTTTTCTGGATTTCTTCCACAGCATCAGGGAGATGTTGTCATTCCAATGATAAACACTATTTTCACTTGAGCCTTTATTACTAGACACCATGTGCAAAGAAATGGAGATAAATGATCATGGATCCTGCAGCTCAGATATGCAACTGTACGCTCTCACCTCCTGTGCACTTCAACACTGCCGGCGGCCTCTACTCCTCCTCCACATGGGAGCTGCACCGGCAAACAAATGACCAGCAGAATACACACTTTGAAGAAGGAGGGGGAGGAGGGGATTGTTTTGTAACACCACGCTCAGAAGACACTCCTCAAGAAAAATGCATTGGCTGTTTGACTGTTTGGCCTGCATAATCCTTATCTATAGAAAGGATAGACTACACCGCAAAGCCTCCTCTGTCCACGAGCAGCATATATTTCTTCACTCATAAATTATGATATGGTTGTACATTCACTTGTTTGGCTTGCTGACATGTGTTTGAAAGGCGATATTCATCTTGAAGTCCTGTAATATGATAAACAGAAGCTCTCCCAGCTTTTCAGGAGCTTAGAGCAGGCGTGGAGCAGATATTGATGCAGTGGAGGGAAAGTGAGGAAACACTGAAACATAGAGGGACCCTGAACCTTCACTGTGAATTAATGTATTTGCTTCACATCTGTTAGGGTAACATATGTTTGCGCCCTGGTGTGACTCCTGACCCACTGCCCTCGTGAGTAAATTGAGGAAGCTACAGTGTCTCGAGATGATATTCATACCCTGAACTTTTTTTTTCAGGTTTTGTCACCTTTCAACTATGAACAGTACATGTTATTTAAATGTAATGTAAAAGATTCAAGAGAAAGTATTTCATTATTGTGCAGAACAAGTAAAACGGTGCACAAGAAAATACATTTCAGGAAACGTGCCAACCTTGCTTTGATGAAAAAACAGTTGCTGATCCTCAGATTTTGGGAATCTAGAGAGTATAATTAGTGCAATTGTGCTTTGCAAAATAGGTAAAGCAAAGTTTACACACATTTCACATTTTTGGAAAGAAATCATTGATGTTCATGTCTTCCCACTTTAACTTAACTGAATCAAGGTCTAGACTGTATGTGCCACACTCTCTTTTATTCACCTCCTCCATATAGATACTTGAAACAATGGGTGAAAACGGGGAGTCAATGGCATCGAAATGTTTCTGTCAGTAAAAGTTTTCACTGTTTTTTGAAGTATGTTAATAGATAGAGGTCCAACAGGTCACAAATCTGGTTAGGTGCTAAAGGCGTCCTATCTTTCAGGGATTCATCATGTTCCAGTTGTGTCTGTTCCCTTTATGTTGGAATGCAGTTGAAAAGAGAGGGTAAATCAAAAGAAACAATGGTTTTTACATATAGCCAGTTTCTAATACAGGACTTTGGAAATTAAGTCTGCAGAGTTTGCATGTTGTGTGAATTGCATGTGGAGCTGAAATTGTTGTAAGATATTTTGCAACGGTTTATGTAACCAAGTTAACCCTGCTGGCATTGGAAACTCTTCCTTCTGCATTTTCAGGCCATATATGCATGGTTGGGCCCCGCTTAGCTATGGTCTATAGTAGAGACAGCGATTGATGGCTCTTTCTCTTTTCAGTTTTTGGAGATGTTGTTCCCCCATAGATTCCACTGAATTCTTTGCTGCATTTACAACATATATGTTGCCTGAGCAAGTCATTAGCTAGAAAGCCATTTATTGATAGATCTGTGGGACTATGAAATACATAGATATTTTACAGTTGTTATTGTTTTGCAACCCAATCTTCCTTCAAACATCCCCACAGTGTTATCCCTGCAAAATATATTCATGTCAGTCTTTCCACAATTTTATCTTTCTCAATATACCCTGATAAAATATACATGGATTATGATTATACAGACACACAACGTAAAAAAATGTCTTGGTGTCATGTGGTTTTGTAGTTTTTTTTGACACATTTAGCATCATAAGGGGAACCAGTGAATTCAAAAGAAACATGAATCTGGAAATGGAGAACTGCAGGAAGTCAGTTGAACTTTCTGGTTGGTCTGATAGGAGAAAGCACACTGGTCAGGATGGAGTTGGTTGCTGACAACAGATGGCTGATACATTTCCATACTTGAAAGATGAAGGGCGGGTATCACTGATCTGTAGGGGTTTGATTCAGTGGGCTCTGCAAGAGAGAGGGAGGGCAGGGAGTCAGGTGATGAAGACTGGGAACTGCCGCACAGAGGTAAGACCCTTTCCATTAAGATCGGAGACAAACTGAGGTACAATAATGAAGTCTGCATTAAAACTGATTAACAAGAAGACACATAAACAAGAAAGATATTCCCGTTTTAGATCTTTGGCTGGAATACCATCAGGGGTAATCACCCAGTAAAGAGAGATGATATTTCACCTTCTTATATAGACTCTAGTTATCTTGAAAATTTTCTGAGGTGTGCACTAGCAAAGATCCTTTCTGTGACAGGAAGCTCACTAAGCAAAACAACAGAGACCCTAACACTTGGTATGAATACCCTTGCAGGGAACTGTACCCCGCCCCTCAGAGAAGAACTGAAAAAGGACAGCACACTCTCATAGAAAAGTAATCTTTTTACATCGCGACTTGTATCAGAATCTAATAAGAGCAGCAGTTTTTGGCCCACCTTAACCTGGTTGTGAACTCTGTAGTTAATACGCAGCGCTTATTATTTTACCATCAATCAGCAGTGAGGCAGGCAGGGTGCTCTCTCACCTCACTGTGCTGCCTTGCAATCTAATTGTGCTCGAGCTTCATCAGTTTCCAGAACAATCAATTCCTCCTTTGGCTGGATGAGTGCAACTGTGTGCCCTGAACCGCTGCACAGCCTTTCAATATGAGCTCCATCCTGCAGGCCTCCCTCACCACAGAGCCAGGAGTGGTGGCTGTGCTGGCCTGGACCAGCCCTGGCTCCAAACCTGTGTTCCATCATCATTTTTCTGTGGTATCTCTTCTGACAGCTCAAGTCTCTTTGTGAAGCTTTGAAAATCAAGATGTGGTGAGAATGTGATGAGACCCTTGAGGAAGTGACTGAACTTTTGAACTGGCATGTGGGGACAGTCGGGGGCCAGCGCAGACAATATTAAGTGCGCCACTGCCTCAGAGCTGTCACTAATGGGGTAAACATTGACATACGAGCTCAGTCTCGAACAACCGTTCATCTGAGCAACTCTAGTAACCTTGAGAGGAGGCAACATCCTCCTGTCGCTGATAAAAGCAAACAGTGATTATTTTCATAAACACATACCCCAACAAGAGTCATGATTCACTATGATGCTAACAAACTTGCATGTAATATAGAAGCATTATTGTACTATATTTAGTGTCATTCACTAAGTGCATACCTGTGTAATATGAATCTCATCTGTTTAACAACAACTCATCCTTCTTGCATGCTATTATGAATGTGCTTGTCATGAAGACAGTTTATATTCATCTATTTTGCAAATTCATGAAGGATCCCACCATGATGACACAACATGTGATGAGGTTGCATTATGATGCAGATCATAATGCAACAATGTTGTCTTTGGGTCTCTGGCTCATGCTATGCACCAAACTTATTTATGTGTCATTGCTGAAGATGAAGATATATGGCTCTTTTAAATCTCCTAACAATGCCAATCAATAACTATGTATGTCTCAGTATTGTCATATTTCATACATCAGCTCCATTGTTGCAAGATGACAGTGATTATTCTCCACTGCGATGCAGCATAAATGCATTCAAATCATTCTTTTGGTGACCAGAAACACCTGAGCTAATCCATATCTCTGATCTAACAGCTTTGTAGGTATGTAGCAAAAGGGCAGTCTATCCAAGATGGCCATCAGTTTGGGTGCAGTGATAAAGAAAGTGATTTTTTATTATTATTATTTTTTTTTACATTGTAACACAAACTTCAGTTGGATTGAAATTTACATTTAATTGGCTCACAAAAAACACTTGGCAGTAATTCTGGAGCTAAACAAACAATTATATGTTTTACAATAATTCAAAAATCTCCAAAAAGTGTGGTGTGCTCTTTTATTGAGCCCCTTTAGTCTTAAGCACCTCAATAAAATCATGTGCATTGATTTCAAAAGTTAAAAATTTGTACATAGTGTGTAAGATTTTAAACCTTAAGCCTTTAAGCCTTAAATGGTTTAACCGACATAATTATGATGATTGGAGACATCACAAAAACCTCAGTTTAGAGAAAGTTGGAGCAAAGTTTAATTATTTCATTAAAGCTCTCTGGTCAGATCAAACCTAATTTAAGGGTTTTGGGAAACATAAGATATGCTGTGTGGTAGAATAACTAATGAGGCCTTTCACCCAATTTTACACAGATTTTGAAAGTTGCGTTAATAGTATAGATGCTTATTTAAGACAAATCATGTATAATGTATATGTTTACTTTGCAGCAATCATAACAGGTTTCAGACTGTTTTTACATACAGTATCTGTGAGCAGCATTTATATTCAGGGATACAGTAGTGGTCACTGGTAACAAGCCTACACTGTCTGAAGTATATACTCCATAGACATATAACATAGCATTAGACTAAACCAAAGAGGCTACCCTAGTTTGTATAAAGGAAATGTTCAAATGGACAGCCCCTCATGCTGCGTGAAGACTCAGGCTTCCTTTCAAATACAGTAAATGTTGATGGACAAAACTAAAATGAATAGGTCTGCCTCAGACTTACAGCTCCTCATGGACACATTCATGCAGCAGAAATAACCAAGAGCCTCTTCCTCATGCTGCTAGACAAAGGCACAATTGAGAGTGATGTGTGCTGCAGTCAGGCAAAGGGTGAAGTACGTGGGAAAAAGCATAGCGCATAACCGCTAAGAGGCATGCAGCAGAAGAACTATCTGTCACTGGACCTTGTAGGGCTGTTGCAAAGCAACTAAAAATGTCAATGTAATAGCTGGGATGACATTTTGTTTAAAAACGTGATGACAGAATGATCCCAGGTGTCTGTAACTATAGCTGCTGCAGGGCCAGAAGTCAGCCATTATTCTCTACTTAGCCACTGTCTGTCTCGTTGGTCGCCATGAACGCCGCATGTAATGGGCTAGGATGAGTTTCTCTGACTTATGACAGGATCTCACATATCTGCTAATGTCATGCAAATATTTATGTCAAGTACAAGCTCTTGATTTGGAAAGCGCAAGTTCTGAGTAATGTAAATCCCCTGCTGGTGATGGAATGATACAACATAAGGCAGCGGTATAATTCCTCCTCCGTTCCCCCTGTCCGGCCTACTATTCCGTGCCAGTGCAGTGCCCCCCTCTTCCTTTGAGAGATCCTGTGATAGGGGAGGCTCAGTGTATTGTTTACATTTACTGCCCCTCAGAAAGAAAGAGATAGAATGAGACAGAGACTAGCAGTAGAAAAAAATGACAAGTTTTTATTTATTTTTGCCAACAGGCATAAATTCTAGACAATAGATTAAAGAAGATTGCGTGCACATTGAAATGTTCATGTTATAGTCACAATCCAGGAAATGTTATTTTACAGATTTATGTGAGAAACTTACATAATGTATTGTAAAAAAATTTTACTTAACAATAATTTAATGATAAACAGCATTAAAGATTTTATTAATAACTACATTTTATACTTATTTTAGTTATTTTGCAGCCTTTGCCTGGTCTTCTTCTAGAATTACTTCTGAAAACATTCCCGCAGCATGTTACAGTAACACCATGCTTCACTGTGGTATACACTGACAGCCACACAGTATTTTGCTTATAGGCCCAAACATTCAGTTCTGGAGTCTTCTGCCCATATCAGTCTCTTCCAAATATTTGAGGTACCCTTTTACAGGGTTTTTTTGAAACAATGTTAATAAAATGTTTGATGATAGTAGAGAATGTGGCTAACACCACATTTAGTTGTAAAATATTTACAAAACAGTCATAATTAAGGCAAGGCAATTTATATATGTAGTACATTTCTAGGGTAAGACAATTCAAGGTGGTATACATGACAAAAAGCACAATGCAGTGTTATATAACGGCTACAGAAATACTGTATTTAAAGAGAATAAGTGACATTATTAAAATAATATGATTATGTAAAGAAGAATAGATGAAAATAAAAAGTAAAATAAATTGTATCATAATAAATGGAAGAAAAGCTAGACTAGAAACTTAACTAATAACATTTAGATAGTAAAAACAAAGGCTTATCTTACCAAATGTGTTTTTATTCTTAATTTAAAGCACATTTTTTCTAGGAGCTTTTTTTTCAAGTCTGTAATGGAAGTTGGTGCTAAGCAGTTTAGTGATTTATAAACCAACAGTATTTAAAAAGCATTTAAAAATTTAATCTCTGAGTGATGGGAAGCCAGTGTAATCATTTTAACTTTGGGGTCATATTTGCAACTTTCTTTATTTTGATGAGGATGCAGGATACAGCATTCTGGATCAACTACAGCTGTCTTTTTAGGCAGAGCTGTGAAAACCAAGTTCCTGTAATCAATTCTACTGAAGAAGAACACATTAATTTTTTTTTTAAAGGTCCAATTGAGACTAGCTAATGTTCTTTAATCCTGGAGATGTTTTAGGGAATAGAAAGTCAACCTTGTTACTGTCTTTATGTGCCTTTAAAGGTTCAGGTCTGAGTGTGTCATTATACCCAGATTCGTACAGTAGCCTGACTGTGGCTTCTAGCTGTATTTAATGCAGCTGTGTGGCAGCTTTTAAATGTTCTTCTTTTAGTGAAATGACTGTTACTTTAGCAATGTCTTTATTCAGCTGAAGAAAATCTTGGCACATGCGTGCATTGATTTCAGCTATGCATTTAGCCAGGGCTAGATTGGGTTCATGGCCACCTGCTGACATTCTAATGTAGAGCTGCGTATTGTTCGCATGGTTTTGGTAGCTTCCATTGTTAATAAGATCTGAGTTATGGTTAGCATGTAGATGCTGAATACAAGGGACCCTAAGATGGACTCTTGGGGAATGCCACGTGTGATTTTTGTGGTCTCTGATGTCTCTTGGGGAATACCACGTGTGATTTTTGTGGTCTCTGATGTCAAGTTACTGAGTGACACATATTCTTAGTCTTCTAATTTATAATTATGCACTGTTTCATATTTATTTGATTTATGTTTTGGTTGTAAAATGACAAAATGTTGAAAAACAGTCCCATTATTTCTGCAATGCATTGCATTCATGTCTCACTTCTGCTGCTCAAACACATTCTAACAGCAGGCAGCCAGTTGAAAACATTCACAGGTTTAATAGGATATAATCTAACACCGCTCTTGGCTGGTGAGATTCTATGAATCTGCTTTATTTATTCACTGTTGTAAACATCATTTGAAGGGAGTAATTCGAAGTGAGAGAGAGCTGATAAATACTGGTTGTGTCCCCCCATAGTGGGGGAGCGGTCTAAGTGGTGAACTCTCTCTTTCATCCTCTCCCATTGCCTGTGGCTTTCTGGAGCATCAACATTCTTCCACTTATCTCTACAGCCATTAGGGTTGTCAGCCTCCCCTGAGCCTCTGCTCTTGCTCACAGCAAGGCCCAAGCTGAAATTCCACCTATATCAGTTGACAAACGGGACGGCTTCAAAATTAAGTCCCAAACAAATTGGCTTGTTTATGTTTCTTAAGGAGTAAACACCGATGAGCTCAACCTACAGAGAGGACAGTGAAGGCCTTTGGCAAGAACTCTGCACATACACAATGGAGTCAAATCCTACACAAACAGTTCAGCTTAAGAAAGATTGTTGTGTAAAGTGTCCAATCAATGTAACTCTCAGACTGGGAACATGATAACTGACAGTGTGATGACTTCTTTGTCATGTTAGAGAATCAGTACTGACAGGGAAGCAGGTTGATTCAGTCTAAGTTTTGAGAAAAATACAACAAACATGGACAGTACTCTAGAATATATTGTCATTTGCAAGCTTTGTACTGCATACTACATTTGACTGAGTCCTAATACCTCTTCAGTATGGCTTCTAGGAGAGTGCATGAGAAAAGTCAGCAGCAGGTCATTTAAAAGGACTTAAATGAAGATTTAAGCAAACTGTGATAATCATAAATATAGTGTAAAGCAATGCTTTCATAAAATGCTCTATTTATGCATGCTTTTTACCTGCTTATCTGTTCCAGTTCTCATCAAGGCTGGTGTCTATCTAGGGTGGGGGTGGGGGGACAGATCACAAGTTCTTTGGCTTTTTGCTGCAATGCAATGGTGCATTACTGTGGAACCATTACATAGTAACACACAACGAAGACAATACAATACTTGAAGACAAAAACTAAAAAGAAAAGTAGAATTCAGTAGATTAGGTACAGGTGTATCAGGTGGTTTAATCAGGAGTATAAAAAAGGAGGGGACACAGTGCAGAAGCATGGATACAAAAGGAGAACCACCTGACAAAAGCTCAGTTATACAAAACAAGGGGATAGTCAATAAATAATTTAACGCATTGTATGTCTGTCTAATGCATTAGCTGTTCAAATTTGTCAAAAAAGTAAATAATATAGGAATAATTAGGTAAATATTAACTTACAAATATTTGTTATGGTTGTTGTGTAATTCCATACTAATCTAGATAACATACAGTATGGTAGTTTGATCTATGTAGTATCAGGACCATTTATGCATGATTTTTACAACAACTGAAATAACAATCAATGGATACATTTTCATTAATATGCTGCTTTATTCTTGTCAATTCTATCTTCGTTCGTCTATGAGTGACACATCTATTTGATATTTGTTTGCAGCTGCTGTGGTTAGTTATAATATGTGGCAATGTAAATTGCAGTTAAAGGAAATATATAAATGATAACATTTAAAATATTGCTACTTTAGGTGTTTTAGGTGTTTCCTATTAAGCATGTGTTTTAAGACCATATTTATGCATATTTATCAATCGATTCAGGTAGGTTTAAATAAATTAGTGTTACATATACAATGAAGATTTCATCATGAAATTAGGATTTGCTGGATATTTTGCAGCAGTTTATTATGTGGAAAGAATAGTGCAAAACATGATCTGTAAATAGCACTGCAATAAAAGGCATAATTCAATCAGAACAAACTTAATTTAGCAGATGGCTGCAAGTATTAGGTCCTTTAATATGATGAAGCATTTCTGCTATGAAATAAGAGTTGTTTAGGAGGGAGGAATCCCTGATTTATAAATGAAAACAGCTTTAGTTGGGGTTGTCGGTGAGTAGGTGGAGTACCCCAGTGGAGAGCTGAACTACCTCTGGGATCCTACAGAGGGAGTCTGGCATCACTACTGTGTGTCAAGACACACACACACAAAAACATACACATGGATGTTGGACCACACACTGACAGAATATGCAATCCTGTCATCGGTTTGTAATTACAGATTTTAACCGAATAAACGAGACATTTAAAGGACTAAAAATTAATGTTCTTTGGTTTCTGCTGCTTAGAAATATTTCACGCCCTCCCAGGGCTGATTTGAGCTGAAACAGACATGCACTTCTTGTATTTTAAACAAAGTTGTGCAGCTTGTCTGATCCCTCAGGTAACAGGGTTTAGATAAGAAAACACCAGGATTTAGATAATCCCCTATTAAGAACCTGCCTAATCCTCTTGAAACCCTTTGTACACACATTAGGTTAAGCACTGCAATAAAAGCAGAGGTCAATAGGATTAACCTTACAGAAAAAATATCCTTTTTCATCTTTAAAAAAGAAAGAAAATGACTGAATGCATTTTCATGTTCAGGATAAGAATACATTCATTAAAATAGATCAAATGCATATTTTCATAAAAACAAATAAACTGTGATGCAGTTTATTGATATAATACGCATTAATACATATTTATTGTGTGTTTTGCAAGTAAACAGTCTTTCATTTCTGCTGAATAATCATATTGTGTTGTTTCATATTGTAATTCCTTCAGCAAGGGTAAAGTTCCTGAGAATTCCTTAGTGGCTGGAAAACACATATCCTCCACATGCTCTCTGGCTACTGATGTCAAGGTAGAGTGATTAGGTGGAAGTGGAGTTCATGTAAGCAACGGTGAGCGCAAATCAGCCCCAGATCTCCCTGCAAGATCCTTGCTCTCACAGAGCGGGCGGCACTCTCACAAAGAGCAGTGAGATATGTGATATTAAGTAGGAAGCCATAAAACGTCATCCCGACCCATGCGGGTGACTACAAGTATTAAGGAACAGTCAAATATGTATTCAAGTTTTCAATGGAAGCTTGTTGAAAGTGTAATGATGTGAAAGTGCTGTCAAGGGAGCAACAGAACAATGTTTTATTGGCTGTTTATTTTATGGGAGGACTAGCCATGAATCTAGATAGCCTTTAGTGATATTGCCACAGAGTGTCTGAGTCCCTCAGCCTGCATGAGAGGTTTTATTAGCCAAACATTTGTTTCTCTGCAATAAAAGCGCTCAGGACGGCATCTTTCCAGTTCACTGGTGAAAATAGCAAACAGATGTGTGATCTTCAGCCTGCTCTGCACATCCCTGGCTCCGCTCTCTAATCGGATTTTCTGTCAAATGGAAAGTTTTACTTTCAAAATCAGAAACATTAATAACTGTATGTGACAGTGGGGAAGATCTACTATTTGAAGCTCTTTTGTAATATTTAAAGTTACTGTTTTTAATCTAATTCAGGATTCACTGTTGGGACAGATGTTGGGTTTAACCAAAAACTTTGACATGGTTTGTGAGAATTAGAAGAAGGGAACCTCATCTTTTGTTACTGTGTTATGAATTAAAGACTTTACTATACTTTCTTTCCACATAATGAAAACACTAACCATGATATTATGTTAATAATGTCAGCATGTTGTACTAAGTTCATCACTAAGGGTAGCTTGCACAAGATAGGGTAATCTTCTCCAACATTTAATTTTTGGCTCATTTAATTATGAAAATTTCACTATAAGTTTTACTGCTAATGTGTTTCATTATGATTTGTTCTAGCTGTGTGATTTAATTACATATATCAGTCTGAATTGGTAAATAGGTCACCAAGGTACTGGTTAGTACCTTGGTGTAGTAAACCAGATATTTTTTTTCATCTTTGATTTTATACAGTTTTAAATCTTCAATATAAGGGGCCAATAAATACAACTTCCAAAAAGCAATAGATGGTTCATTAGAGTAAAACCCAATATATTTGAAAGAAAATATAATTTTTATTTCTAAAGGTGAATTTCTAGGTGACACCCATAAGAATTCTTTATAGGCTCCTTCCACACAAACAAAAGTTCAAATGAAGTGTGAAATACTAATTGAATGCTAAAATGTAGCATTTATACAAACAGTATAAATGGTTTCTTTGCAAGAGACAGCATTTAAAAAAATCCTTGTTTGCAGTAGAATCACCAAATTCAGGCATGATCAGTTTGAGCATTTTACGTTTTTTAAACAAGGTGGATCAAATTCATTCTTGGATAAAAAGTTGGCCAGCTGAGTCAACATGGTCTGTATCTGTATTTTATTTCATTGTTAACCATACATTTGTACAAGGTACCCAAAAAGATGCTAAACAATTTTTTTAAAATTGGCTTATTCAAAACCACTCTAGCAGTAGGGGCGATGTCATCAAAAGGGGCAACACAGCAAATGCCTCCATATTCAACTTCAAAATAAAAGCCTCAGAAGTAAATTCAGCAGAATTTCAAACACTATCAGACAACGACACGTGTTGACTGCAGTTAGATAGCAAACTCGTGGCATTGGATTTTTTTCACATTCCAACTGAAGTTACATTTTTTTAATCCAATTTAGCTGTTTGTCCTTATTTTTGCACCGACTTAGAAAAATCAACAGGATGACAGTATTAAAATGAGTTTATGCTGAATTGTAATGATGTGTGTTAACTTTTACTCACACTAAAAACTGTTTGCATGTTCAACATTTAAACTTTAACTAAACAACTGCTCACTAAGTCAGTATACTGCACACAAACCATTTTGTAGGATCTTTAATGTTACATTGGTTACTTTAATTAATTTTTGAGCTAATCCTGTATGCAAGGTCAAAGCCATAAAATAACCTTACTATAGTAATCACCCAGGACAGGATAGGTTCACATGTCACCAAGTTACTGGTTAGCAAAATAAACCAGATCGGTTATAACCCATTAGTTTTAACACTATAGAAAACCCGCAATAAAAATTACAGAACCTGAGATAATACGATGGCAAACATGAATTTCAGCTTGCATGAAAAGCTGTATGATTGTTTATACGTCTTTTAAAACCCTCTGGATAAGAAAATAATTTTTCCTACAATGCTTAGTGCCATAAATGTAGATGGGCAATTGGTGTTTCATTTTCTCAGCTCACTAACTGTTGGCTACACCGCTAGATGTGATAACTACACCAATAATACTTGGACTATATGGGACTGAATCCATTACAGCCAGCATTTGCATAATACAGTGGTGTCATTGAACAAACGAGGAGCATGTAATGATCCAATCTGTGTGGGACAAAATGAACACTGCAAGTAAATATGTAATGATTTCCACATGGCTGCACAACTGATGAGGTGAACAAAAAAACTCACCGTGCCTCATGGGTGACTCTGGTCAGTACTGAACATATTTTTGACCCCAGTGTAGCTTTTGGCATCAATGCTTGTCAACTAAGCATCTTATAAATTTCACCAGAAATTTCAGCAAGTCCCTCGGCAAGTACTGTGCCTTGAACTTGGCTGTTTTCATATTTTGTTTCATCACATTTTCAAACTTCAGTTTATTTATTTACATTTTATGTGAAAGACCAATGCAAAGTGAGACAAAACTGTAAAGTGGAAAGAAAACGATTGACTTATCTTTTGTTGAATGAAGATCTGAAAGGTGTGGCACACATTTACATTCATAGATCCTGTATCAAGCTTCAATTTTTGTGAGGTACTTCATTTGCAGCTTTGCATATACTTTGTTGCCTATTCTTCTGTGCAGATCTGCCAGACTTTAACCCATGTGAACATCAATTCTAAGAGCATGCCAAATACTTTCAACCGGATCTAGGTCTAAATTCTCGCTGGGTTACGTTAATATACAAATAAGGTCAGATGTTAACTGTTAGCTTTGACTGCATGTTTAGTATCGTTGTGTTTCTGGAAGGTGAACCTTGGCTCCATTCAAGTCCTTTGTTGCCTTGAACAGGTTTTCTTCTAGGGTTGAAACTGCATTTACCTGCATCTGTCTTTCCACCAACTATAGATAACTTTTCTTTCTATGATAAAAAACATATTGCCGTCAGCACCACTTTTCAAGGTGGAGAAATATGGCAGTGGGAGCATTATAGTTTGGTGGCAGTTTGCACAAATAACTAATAATACCTCTGTTAACTAATCAGGGAATGTCTAAAGGTGTATGGTTGCATTTGTCTTCTCTAGTGGTATTGAATTAAAGGGGGGTAAATGCTTCTTTTAATCCAGGCAATCACATTTTGATTAAACACCTTGAAATAAGTTTTGTGCAAAAATTCAAGGGGTGGCACCAGCACCCCTCGCGACCCTACTTGGGATAAGCGTGACGGAAAATGAATGGATGGATGTACCAGTTACCTCAGGTAAGTTTTTGGTTTGAAGTGTCTTAAATTAAGAATCAGGTGTCAAAACTCAAGAACCTTGGCCTGTGCCTTTCTAGTAAAGGTATCGACTAATCAACAGAATAATTACTAATGGGCTGTTGGAGCCAGCTGACAGGGAGGTGACAGATGTGGCTGCAGAAGAATGGGCCGAGTGGATGGCACAGATCCACCCAATGAGGTCAGAAAAAGAGGCTCTAGCTGTGTTTGGCCCTACTGATCTCCAATTAAACAGGGCAGAGACATCAAACACCAAAGCAGACCACGTGAGCAACCCCTGCATGTCTTGCCAAGACTCGTCACACACACCCTCTTGGCTTTCACCACAAGCTCAGGAACTGAAAAAAGAAAATCAACCACACACAAGCTTATTTCAGAAGTAACTGCTGGACATAATTTTTTCTTTATACTCAGACAAAGCCTGTGGAGGCTAAGCTGAGGTTCATCCAAGTAGCTGATTGTTCTGATGTTGGGTACATGATCCAGTTTTGTGGGTCTGTTCTCCCTCAGAAAGCCCTGTGGGGAAAGAATAGTGAGACCCTTTAAAGCCTTGCTTGGAGATTATGTTTCTTGCCTGAAAATACAGCACCCCCGGTCAATGTATCTGTGACTTTTATCTATCAATTAATACATCTGTCTCCATTGTAGGGGCCTGGTGCCCTGCTCGCGGCCTGACCAAGCAGTGAACTCTCGCATTCCTAAAAAACACGGTCATCCAGCCTCTGTAATTTGTCATGTTGGAAGTTGACAGTAAAAGGTCGTCCACTCCCATTGCTGGAGGCTAGAAAAAGCACCAGGATGAAAGTGCACGTTCAGGCAACCACTATTACTGGGCTCTCCCTATTTGTTTAAGGCAGGGATGACACAAACACACATACAGAATTGTATCTATTCTAGGTCACCCATTGCTCTTTATATTTACAGGGCCATCTGAAGGTAGGATGTCTCACTTTTTAAATTAGGGTAATTGAACCCTTAATAAAGTCTCTATTGCGTCATAATGTCTTTAAAGAATTCAATTAGCAATTTCGAAAAAAAAAAAAAATAGAATATATTACATATGTTACTTAAGTGGTATACAGCTAACAGAGTGGGTTACAGTTTTACATTTCTCAACATATTTTCAAAGCATCTTGGATGAACTGTGTACCTTTTACTCGCAGTAGTTCCTCATTTATTCTTAAAGCAGACAAGCTATCCCTGAAATCGGCCCACCTCTGACTCCACTCCAGAGCGAGGGCAGGTCTGCCAGCAGCTCATCCATCATGCACAATAACAATTGATTCCCAAACATAAACAGAGCATCAGAGATATAAGGGACAGCTGGATCAGGAGGAGCACAACGGAGGAAATGCACTTATAGACATCATGGCCGAACAGTTCAGCTCCTGTCTGTTGCCCTCGCTCCCACAGACTGGCATGATTTAGTCGGGTCCCTTGCTTCCTGCAATTATTTTACTTCCGAAGCACAACACCGCCAGAGTCAAAGCACCATGACACTGAAGCGTTCACTCTAATGGCTCCTCTGGTTTTATCTTTAGCTGAGGTTGGATGATTGTGAACTCTATACGAAAAAGACAACAAATAGTACATATGGTTAGACTGGGTCTAATACTAAGACTATTAGATGTTTTCACATTTTAAAGTCACATTTAGCAACTTTTTCAACAATTGCGAATTTTATCAAAAACAACAAAACAACATATATTTCCCCCCTGTTAGAAAACAGAATAGAGAAGTATTTATGGAGAAACTAACACCAACCATTCTTAAGTCTTCAATGTTAACTCATAGAAAAATATGCACTGCATGGCTTAGGGAGTGCTGCAGTAATGAAATAACTCAAAACCCCTGATATTTAAAAATGCATAGAAACAAGGATGATCTTCAAATTATCTAAAAGGCAGATTTGTAAATTTTCAAATGGGGTTCTTCTGAAGAATGAAAAAAAATTATTTTGTGTTCATTTTTGGAAATGATGCAGATGACTTTTTCCACTTAAAGGGCTAACGAGAATCAGAAATTGGAGTTGGTGCGCCACAAATAATCTGCCTCTGTAAAATTATTTATTTTGCACTGCACTGAACCTTTCCATATCAATGCCTTTTGCACCATGACTTTAGACTAATTTTCCATTTCTCTTACATTGTCTACATTTTTGATCACTTCTGCACTTTATAAATGGCAATGTTCATTTCACTGTTGTAAGCTGTATGCATCTAAATTTCTTTTTGTATACACTCTGCATATACAAAATGATAATAAGGTTTGTCTGAGTCTAAAAGCAAATACGGAGAACAAGATGCAAAGGATTTCTAGTCAGAGAAACAATAATAAAGATATATAAAAACAGACATACAACAGTTTAAGTAAATATTATTTTAAACACTCTGAGTTCTCTTCAACTGTTTCTTTAAGAGTTTCTTTGACTGCAAATGTTTAACGTGATGCATTATCAGGTGTTTTGTTTCCTATAGGAAAATCATTGTGGATTAGTTACAGTACCTTCTACATTTATTCCCTCTGTAAATAATTACAGACATCTGTGAAAATATCTTTAAAATTCTTATGCCACATTTTTTCTAAGGTTGTCAAGCAGGGAATTCTCCCTAATTAATTACTGCTGATTTTTACTGAATGAATAAATTAATAAGCATGTGTCTATTATTAGCAGAGAAACAAATGGCAACACATTTAGAAACACAGTTGGTCTTTTCCATCAAATCTTCCTTAACTGTTTAATACATATTTGGTGCATAAAGCCAACTTGGCCCTTAGCAAATTTCTTTAGCTTAACGAAACAATTGTAAACATTAGGTTATATTACATGTATAGTATACTAGGTTATAATGACTTGATCTTCAGTCCTTTTTCTATCATTGCTAGCGGTTAAAGTTAAATGTTTTTGTTGCAGAAAATCTTTTTGCCTACCAAAGCTATGCATAAGGTCTAAATAGGATATAGCTTCAGATGAAATTTTGCGTGTATTATGCATCCTTTGCATTCTTGTTTTGACATATTGTTTTTGCTTTTTTATTACTTTCACATCCTACAATGTTTATATTAAATACTTTGAGCATTTCTCCCATCTGCTGGGTAACAATTAAGAAATATGCGTATGTTTTATTATTCATTCAATAATAATCTTCTCAAGCACAGCATAGAGCAATTTGGTTAAGCTACACTGAAATATTATCAATTATCATGTTTTAATTTTTACCCAAGTGGCTCCCCTATCTCCACTTACATTCCCCTGCTTTGCTCTTCCATGCAGCATTAGAGAGATATCATTAGTGAGGACCAGTGGGAAGGCTGCCCACACCGCAGCAAATGGAAGTCATAAAGCAGCAGTACTCATCGTACGGACATTACACACTGACCCTCCCAATCACTCTGCTGCTGTTTCTGGCTGACAGTTTGTGCCAATGATACAGCAAACCACAGGCTTTTCAAACTCAATTTAGCTCAGCATTAATTATTCCTCTAAGCCTTCTATTGGTCTGTTAATATTGTAATTCATGAGTGTTTAAGATTAGGGGGCGAGCATGTTGTGGCACACTTACCAATGTGATGATACCATTCCCATTTGATGGTTGCTACCTAATTAAGACTAGCAAGCTGTTGGACTCATTGATCTTTCTTATAACAGACAAACACTCCCCTTGGTGCACAGACTTACCAAGTTCAGAGTTTTTTGATGACTGAAACTTCTATTAACTTTCATTTAAAATTCAATCGCCATGGTATGAGGAACTACTATACCTTCATATCCATCTATATCTCTATGTAGCAGACAAAAATGAATTACCCACGGTGCTAAATTGAATTTGTTGCAGCCCAACCTCAAATCCTCAGAATGCTTGGTGCCATAAGTAGATTAAAATCTCTCTGTGATGTAAAAATATTCAATACAACTACTGTAAGAGGTTTCAGAGAGATGCTGTGCATGCTGAGGCACTTTGTGTTCTCATCTCATCAAGGTGACAAGGGTTCAGAGTTTCTGCCTGGGGGCTGTGTTGTCCATTTGAACCCATGGCCTTTGTTTGAGAGCTAAGAGGTGCAGACACATCTTAGACATCCAGAGCATTGCTATCATCAGCAAAGCAGCTAATCATAGTTTTATCTAAACACTATATTTTTCTTTTTATCTGTAGATTATCAATTTTATTCCTGTTTATAATTAATTATCAGGTCTTTTTTTGTTTAAATTGCTGTCCTGTCTTAGGTTCAGGTACAGTCAGTATCTGGATGGAATGAGCCTAAACCTGCCCCTCAAATGCTACAGATGAATGTTTTTACTGACCTTTTAAACTGTGATTAGTAGGGGAATGGTAAAGGATTACAATAAACATAATGACCTTTGAATATTTTATTTTTAGTCTGAAAGGCTCCACTTAAAAGACAAACTTTTTTTTCTTCATTCTATCTGTAATATCAAGACAAGAAGGACAAAAGTCAAATGAGATCCGCTGCATATCAGCTAATCAAATTCAGTTAATTTAAACTCAGGATGTGTAGATGGCATCTCGAAGGGTACATTTTATTCTTTTCCAAGAGCCCTTCAAAAAAATTTTTTTTATTGTTTGTTTGTCTTTTGTTTTCTCAAGATGTTATTTCAACTAATTGAATACAAAAAAACTTGAAAGAATAAAAAGATGAGATTTGCATCAAACCAAATTTTTTTTTGCAAATGTTTCCTGACCTATACTTGCATGAGATATTGTATTTGGCTTTACAGTTGGTATCATCTGAAAAATTTATTTAAAAGTTGATGCATTTATTTTGCTCAAACCACTTATTCAATCAATCCAAGTAAAGAAACTATTGCATATTATGTATTTACATAAAAACAGTTTGGACAACTCTGATGACTGTATGCGTTGACTGGATATCAAGCAAGCAGTTCTTTTGCTCTTCCACTTTCCCTGTTCTCAGTCTCTCTGAGTGTAAAATCAGAGCAAAAGAAGAATGACTTACAACTGCGACTTAATTCCCATCAGTCCACAGAGACTGCGAACACCCAAACTAGGCTATGAATAATATGTAATTCTATATATCATGACCAAACACACAAGATCCAAGAGGCTGAAAACGCTTTATTTGTTTGGTAACTGGATTCAGCCTCAGAGATAGGGTTCCATCATCTGGTGGGGGTTTGAAGTAGAGCCGCTTCTTCAAAACACCTCATCTGACTCCTTTATTGAAAAGAGCATACTGAGGTGGTTTAGGCATCTGATCAAGGTGCCTTTTGGTGCATTGGAAGAGGTTTACTGGGCATATTCCTCTGTCCAGGGAACACCTTGTGGGATCTCCACAAAGAGCTGGAGGATGTTGCTGTTAATAGGGGCTTGTGGGATTTCCTCCCAAACCTATATCCCTTGCTACACAATCTCTGATAATCGCAAGGTAGTGGAAAAATAGGATGGGTGATATGTAATGTTTTACATTATTTAAAAATATTCTTATATTTTGCTTGAATAAAATTGTCAGCTGCTGCTGGCATCCATAGCATCTAATTGGCTAATCACCTCAGCAAAAGAACTGCAGACCAATCTCTTTTTCTGTTGCAGTGTTTGTCACATCTGCCCACTTTAATGGATAAGGCTAAAGAAATCGTTTGAGATGATCTTGTGCTGAAGAAAGAGGGTATATAAATAAAGTTTAAAATTGTTATGATACAATTAAGTTATAATATGCTCTATGATGATGACTCTAATATAATTAACTGAGCACAAACTAAAATAGTTACTGTATGTGTACTTTTAACATGATGAACAACATTTTTTTTAAATGTTCCTTATGTCTAATGATTTAATTAAGAATATACATGTTTAAACAATTGTGATAAACTTATTCAGGTGTTGAATATATTACAATAAAGTATAGATATTTAAATGATGTCATATGTGAATATTTATTTCATCAGTAGTAAGTAAATTACTTATATAGCATCTTCGTAGGTACAATCATGAAGTGTTTTAGAGGTTAGATAAAGTAGAATAATATTACAGGTTTAATACAAAACATATGGAATAAGAACAATTACTGAAACAATAAGGAAAACATTTAACTAAAGGCTTGTCTGAATAAAAATGTCTTCTGTTGCATTTTAAAGGATCTTTAGCTTAATATAATTGATGTTTTCAACTGTGGTACTTTTGGGTCTCAATATAAAAGCAGCTACAAAATGCAAATCAACAAAACAATGAAATTAAGTGTTTTTGCTGCATCCCCATTGAGAACGTAGGCCAGGATGTTTTACAGCAAAAGTGTACATTTATTTTAGATTTAATTTCCATTTGAAAACATGTAGAAAAAATTGACACAGTTTAATCAAGTCTGTAAATCATGTAAAGGTGGTTGAGAGCACCTGACTCACTAAGATCTTTTTTTATTTTATTTCCTTGTTTGCTGACAGTATTTTGCATAAGGACTCAACAAACATCAGGCCGGTGTTATAAATTGAGACTATGTGAAAAATATGTGTGTATATTTACAGTATCCTGTTCTGGTAGATACTGGAGATTACAGACGAAAACTATGGTTTTTGAAAAAGTAAAACAATATGCATAATCAATAATTTTTTATTTAAGATACCATGCCATATTGGTTGTTAATGTTCCTTTTCTTTAATGTAGCTGAGTAGCTCTATCAAATAAAACTCTAAATTACAACTAAATCTGGTTTCTGAGGTCTGGGAATTTAAAATAGAAAATGAAATGGTACACAGTAGCATGTACCTGTCTGGAGTATACCTTCCGGTTTTTGCAAATGTTTACTTCAGTGGGGAAGAAGCTGTTGCAGAACCTGCTGGACCTGTAGCGAATGTTGTGAAGCCTCTTCCCAGATAAAATCACCATTTATGTTTTAATCATAGTATAATATAAAAACTCTCTACAAGTCTGGGTGTCTAAATAGCTAACTACTATTTATGCCCTGAAACTTGTGCATCTAAAATAAAAGATCTAGGTCCAATATGTCTCTTAAACTTCTCTTGTAATTAATTTCATGGCACAGCAGAGACTACTTTTTCAATATTTAACAAAAAATAATCAAAATCTCTCTCTCTGCCTGCAGCCTGTCGGTCTCTTGCTCTGCAGTAATGGTGCAGGGTTTGTGACATTCAATGCTGACAGAGGACATCATTTCACAGGAGACCTCACAGAGCAGCTAGACCAGGAAGAGCTTGGCCAGATGGAACTGGGCTGAATTGTCAACATTTCCCTGTTGACTAGCCAGCTAAACAAGATCCTCAAAGCAGGAAGCGACACACATCATACACACACACATACACATGCAGACACACACCAAGAAAACAAAATGAGCACATGGAGCCTCCTGAGTACCATGTGTTAGAAAGAGGAGAAAAAGGTGAGAACTGGCTGTAATAAAGTCGTATGCTCGCTATTAAGAAACAAAATGTAAAACCATCATTGTGATCCATCTTCATTAATAATTTTCCCTCTCCTTTGCTTTCGAGGGTTTAAGTTTCGAAGGGTCAGGTGCTATTTCTCCTCCTCTTGGGTGTTGGCATGTATTTAAATATACTGTAGAGTGCAGCACCGGCGCAGCGAAGCACAGGCATTGGGAGGCCATTGGTCCTGTGCCGATTGGCTGCCATTCAAGGTTACTCTTGGAGGGTTTCCCATCACCCCCCTCTAAGTGATACATTGCAATCTGACAAATGCAAACTGTGACATTTAGGGAAGCACTGGGAGAATAACTACTGTTGTGCTGTTAATGCAGGCTCCTCGCTGCCAAACTCAACTGTTCGGCAGGCAGCTTCTCAGGCGTGATGCCCATTAAGCAGCCAGGTCATTTCATAATTATACTCAATGCCGGCTTTTTTTTTTTTCATTGCTCTTTCTATCGATATTTTAAGGCTTAGAAGGGAGAAAACAAATGCAAGATTACATGTATTCAAATATATAGATATTCAGTTGTATTCCTAAAGCATGATTTGGTTTAAAAGGATTAATACCAAAAATTCATACTGGTAATTTCGCTTGGTTTTATTTTGTGACACTAGTAAGTTTGAAGAAAAAAATGCACAAGATGTTAAAAGTGTTGTTTACAGAAAATCTTAAAAGTGTCTGCCTAGTCAACATTTTGTGCAGCCATTGTCTAAAATGGCAGAAAGCTTTTTATGGTCTTTCTCTAACTGCTCTTTCAATTTCAAACAGGTTGCATTCACAAAATAAATGTAAGACTGTGTATAGATATTCTTTCCATGCCAGTTTTTTAAATATTGCCAGAGATTCTTGTTAAGATTCCAACCTAAGCCATTGTAATGGATGAGTATGGTTAACTTTTACAAACTTGCAGTGTAGCTCTGGCTAGTTCTGGCAGCAATTTTGGGCATTAATTTTCATCCGCACACAGCATTTTACAATTAACGTGTGTTACATTTGATTACATCTGACCAGAGGACTTTATGTTACCCATCTGACATGTCCTCACAGTATATGGCTTAATGCAATATGCAAACAAGATTTCTAATGTCTCCACTCTAAGCTGATATCTTTAGCTCCTCCAGAGTTGGACCTTTAAACCAAGCTTGACCTGACTGTCTAGTTAGTTGGAGATGTCATAGCAGGTTTTCCACTGTGCCATGCTTTTTCTGCTTTTAGGTGATGGAATTAACCTTTTTTTTGGAAAGCTGCTGAAAGCTGACTAATGCTCTTCAACAAATCTATTAGGCCCTGACAGACCTATTATTATTGTATTTAAACAGAAATGAAATCATATACAGGTTAACAAAATTTCATGGTGATGGGGACTTTTTTAACTCTTAAAACCAGGTAGGATTTTCTTCCACTTCATAATCACACACCACTTTGTGTTTATTTGTTACTTAAAATACCCCTCAAAATATTTGAATTTATTGTTTTTTTATTGTATAATGTGAAAACGTTTGAGGCTTATTTACTGTATGTATATATTTTCTAGGCACTGTTAAAACACAGAAACCAAAGATCATTTTAAAGAGACCATTGTGTTTTACTTTTTTCCATAATCCTCCCAGGTGAGTATGCATAGCAGATTAATTTGGAACATCTACACCGACTATGAAGATTAAAGTACTTTTTGGGAGGTAAAATATGTGTTGGAAAATATCAGATGTTGTTTTGACAACTTAAATATATGATTTATGCTGCATTTTTTGCTAATTTAAGTCAGAAAGGAGCCTATTATTTTAGCTGATTCATTGAAAAAACATCGAGACAGATCAGATGAATTGCCTTTTTTGTCTCAAAGTTGTGTTTATCTAAATAAGAAGTCTGTGATCAATCTTCTGTCTGTCAGCGAAGTTTATTGTCATGACTGGCTCCTCGTTGTCTGAGTTATCTCTAGGCATTTTCAGTTAGCTGATTACCTCATCACTCCAGGGCAAATCTCAGTAAGCAGGTGTACATCACAGTGCTTTGTGAAGCCAAAGCACATACAGAGGGATAGGATTGGCAAAATATCAAGTAAATCATAACTTTGTTTACATAAGTCTGTCAAAAAAATTAAATAAATGTGGCGGCAGTGTTTGAGCCAGCTGAAGGAATAACAAGAAACTACCATAATTGCATGTGCTAGTGCTAATTCGTGGTTGCAAACTATGCATTAATTATACAGCTTCTATTGCCATTACAGCGACTGAATCATTGCCTTTGGTATCAACTTTTTTTTTAAATGCACCATTTAATGCACTTTCCCCTAATCTGGTTCATAGACAGAGGTGAGTGAAAATGGTGCTGTGTGTGTGTTATGCAAATTGCAGGATGAGGTGATTAATTTATAATGGGTTTCAGAGCAATTGAAGGCAGCGGGAACTGATCAAGGGCAAGGACATTATGGAATGGTACAGGCTGCATAGGGGTGGCTCTGCTTGTTCTGCACTGTACCACAGCATGACAGTATCTCATTACATCTCGACAAAACACCTCCCCCATTGATAATGAGCATTTTTCATGAGGAGGGACCTCTTTTTGTCTTCTGGTGTATTTTCTTGTTCTTGGCTGCACATCATTCTTCATCTAGCTAAATCACGTATTGATCCAGTTCTGTATCTCATATCCATGCACTATAATGCCTGGTGTTATGGAGCATGCAATGTGCCGGAGCCTCTAGATGTTCTTGTTTACTGCAGAATGGTACATATAAGCTGCATCACCATCCACAATTTATTAGCAATGATCTTTGCATGGGCTAACTAAAATTGGCTTCAGCTGATGTTGGGAATTTCTTCAGAAATCTGCACAGAAACTAAAAGGATTGTCTCAGAATTTTAAATGATTTGAATTTGAAATGCAAACTGGGCAGTTTTTAATGCTACAATAAGCACTGCTTTCTATTGACTGGGAAAATAAAACAAGTTTCCCTTCATTTCTGTTTGCAAACTGTGAAAATGATGTGCAGATCTAGCAATGTCTGTTTCATATTCATGGTGTTTGGAGCTGTTTCCAGGATAGCACTCTTATTGATTTAGTGTCTGTTTAGAGGATTAGTAATAAACTATTAGGATATTTGTATCAGAAATCTTAAGAACTAGCTTCAGACATCTAAAGAATGCAAACAGTACTTGCTATAAAATTCCTTACAAACTTATAATTTTATTTTGCTCACTGTTTCAAACTTAATCTTTTGAATGACCAGACAATTTTTGAAGTCAACTATTTATTAACATTGCACCAATCAAAGTTTTGTTAAATTGTATACTCAATGAATTATCTTTTATGCTTTCCCATTTCAAGTGATCATTAATATTCATAACAGGAGCAGAGGAGATGTCTCACCATATGTGAGACAACAATCACTGCACAGTAAATTCCACAATGTTAAATATGCAGTGTCAAAGCACACTGACACTTTTAGAGTTATTACAACAACAACTGGAGTAAAATATACGCTACGTAAAGTTCTAATCTAACATTATTCTGAGTGGGACCAAATGCACTCTTAAAATGTCACGTTAACACAGCTAGATTTACTGTGTGGAAAATAAGTTCTACATTAATGAAGGACCAAATACAAATGGAGAAAATGTTAGTATTTTAAATAGTCTTAAAGTGTCTCCAAAACATGTGTCCTCCTATGTTATAAGTGGGATTTGGTAAAACACACTGTGTGTGGTGGCAGAGTGGTGCAGACGCCCCATTGGTCCTTAAGGCAGTCTTCCTGGGTCTGATTATTGCTTTTCTGCCTCATTTATGCATCTCCTGTAAATTTGTGCTATTTCAGAAAACAAAATATTTTTAGAAAATAAAAATAAATATTATTGTTATATTGTAGAACTTTTATATAGTTATAAATAAAGTAAATTGAACTGTATCAAATATAGAACAATTATGGAAAACCTTTGCCAATTAAACCATGGAAAAATGTTGGTTACATAGCATGGTAAACATCCTATTGGAAAAACTGTCTGTTTATTAGGATGACTGGTCTATGGTTTTTGCATTAAAATAAACAATATTATCAAATACTCATTCCTTCCTTCTTACAGCCTGGTCAGTATCAACATTGTAGACTCTCTCCAGATAAAAGCAAGAACCCGAAGAAGCTCAAGACACTTAGCAGGGAGACACAAAACAGCAGTGGCACCGTTCATACCTCCAGGTGACAGAGTGCTGATGATTATAGCAAGGACAATGCCCTGCATGTGTCAAACAATTGCCAAATAATTTATGTCATCTTTTCCACTGTTATTTCCATGGAGGGCACTAACTGTGTTGCCAATATCAAACCTCCTGCAGAAAAAAAGGGGGGGGGGGGCTGCAAAAGACTGATGGAGGCAGGGAAGAAGAGGGAGCAAGAGGAGTGGATGGGGGGAGGGGAATAAGTGCCATACTCAGCTTTTTCTTGACTGAAGATGCACAGCCATCTGTGAGGAGACAAACACACGTATGGCCATCATTTGTCCAACATCTTACGTGATGTGAAGGCTTTTCACTCGCCATGCCAACCTGTGTGGTGGATGATGTATGTGTTTCTTCAGTCCCGTGATTACTAGCATGGAGCTGCAGAGCAATGCTCTTCACCTCATCAGTTCCACAGGCTGCGCTCCAAGGTGGGTGAGGGATTCTCTGCAAGATGGCTTCTGACACGCAGCACAACCAAGGCGTACCAGCATGAATATTATACAGTGCATTTCACCACAGCCACCCACTGTGAATAGATCAATCGAGGTGGATGAGGTGAATTAGAATTTTAATAGAGTTCCTAGGTGCTGTAATTAAAAAGAATGATTATATTTGGTCTAAATTTATGAAAAAAATTGATGTTGCATTGGGGTGGTATTTTCTGATTCAGCCCTATATGTAGCATGCTAGGCCTGCTTGTATCTCTTACCTGCTTTGATAGAACGTTTGTACTAAAATAGCACCAAAGCAAATGCAATAATTAATATAGATTATTTATTATCCTAGTTATGGTTTTATTCTATTTTTCTGGCATATTTGCCATGCTGACCTGCCTGTACATAACATTTTTACCTAGTTGTCTTCAAGTCATTAATCACTGCCAAGATTTAGGCGAGTATTATTAAGTTTCATTTAATTTGGAAAATTAAGCCCATTGCTCCTTTTGGTCTGTAATTATCTTTCATGGCTGGTGGGCGATGCCTAACAGGTTTAAGTATGCCTAAAACAGCACAACCAAAAGGTAAGTATGAAGCAGCAGCATGTGTCAAACTGGTAGAATGGAGGGTTATAGTAATTGTTGTGGGAGCCATGGGAGCAATAGTTTCCTAGAGAGAAAGGTAACAAACCAGGAAGATACAGCTGAATCACAGTAGAAAACCATCTGCTACAGGATGCGCTTTAGTGAGGTCTTTTGTTATAAACCTTTGCAATTTAACCATGGATATATCATATGGGTTTTCAGCTAATTATTAAATAATCTTATCTATATAAAAATGGTTTGGGTAAAAACTATATTTCATGTAAGTTACACCAAGGAAAACATTCCAAATTATGATAAGCAAGTAAAAAGTACAGTATTTATGGTCATGTATAATTTTTTTAAGCCTTAAAAGTCAGCTATAGACATATATTTATGAAATAATATTGCCATTGTCACTACAATGTAAAATATTATTTTTTTCCAAACTGGTACAAACAATTTGGCATCAATACAAAACCATAATTTCATGATATCGCCCTAGAGCAGTAGCAGCATCAGTATCAGTATCAGGCCACTGCTGGTGATTCAGTCCTTCTTTTGGAGGGCTGCACAAAGTCAGAGACTTTCCACAGCCAAGAAATATATTTAAGCACCTTAGGGCCTGATCTTCAAAAGGTTTGTGTTTTATATTATTTGAAAGACCTGATCTCCAAATAGGGCACAAAGTGATCGCAATAAAATGTTCTTTTGCTTTTTTGCCTTCGTCAAGATTGAACCCACTTTCTAATGAGCAAGCTTCTCAAACTTATGGGGGGAGGAAATGCAAATATTAAAACTTACCAGGTACAAAACTGTGCCACTGCAAAGGAAGTTTTTGCAGTTTTGTTTTATAGGTTTGAAATTCGCGTAGAAACTCACAAACAAAAATGTCTTCGGTCATTTGGGAAAAAGAAGATATGTCTTTAGAGACAGCTTGTGGAAAGGAACAAGTATTTTGGCAGCTGATTTTGACTAAATAATAACACTCTTGCCTAAATATTATATTCTAAACTGTCCATGATTCGGATATGTTCAGTTTCTCCTTTTATAACCCAAAACCAGCATAGGTCCTGTACTGTATTAAGGTCCTTGATGTAGGGAAGGTCAGCATGATGATCCTTTCTGCAGATCTAATTATTTGTTGTAGTTTAGACCTGTCCTGTTTAGTGGATGAGCCAAACCACAGGGAGATGGATATGCATAAAACAGACATGATAATGGCAGTTTATAAGATGATGAGCAGCTTCTGAGGAAAGTTGTGCTTCCTGAGTTGCCACAGGGAGTACCGTCTCTGCTGAGCTTTCTTCTAAACAGTGTCTATGTGTGAGGTCAGCCTTTTGTCCAAAGAATGGGTGGTTCAAAAATGGTCCACCATCATCTCAATAATTTTTTACAGCTCACGGGTGCATCTGTGTATACCAGTGAACGTGGTCACCATAGTGGATAAGACTAAAGGCAGTGAAGTCATCTGCAAACTGCAGGGGTTTCACAGACTCATCAGTGACTGATATGCAGTCATTTGTATACAAGGACAAGAGAAACTTTAATTCATAGCTTATTTGTAATGCTGTCAACTCTTTTGTTACTACTATTAATTTGTTCCTGTCAGTTAAAGGCAATGAAAGAAGACGGGTCATGCATTGTGAACTTTTCTTTATATACACCATGTCATTTGGAGCATATCAAAAGATTACTCATTGACTGAAAAACTTTTTTGCATATTTTAAATGTTAAATACTACCTAAACCCCAGATCAACCCTTTTGCAGACAAACTGTATAAATAGGGCCTCAATTATGAATATTAATAATATTTAAATTTCTCTATATTTATCTCTATGCTGCCCTCAGTGGTTTGAAACAAGGCTACTACTGTACTGTGGAGTATTCCTATTTGTTAGTAAAGGTAAGGTTAGGTAGACATTGTCTATGTCACAGTTCTTCATTCGGTAATTATTGTCCACTCAAGTTACTTCAGAACTTTGAACTGATAAGTTAGAGTGACATAATCTTTAAGGACACTCTGTTTTTCTATTGTTCATATATAGCTAAAAATTCACTTTTACAGCCATTATATTGACAGTTAAGCTGTTCCACGAGTCATTCCAATATCCAAGTATAAACTGAACACAGCATGAAACCATCTCACTCAGAGACACACCACCATGGTAAATCAGGACTTGGAATTCCAGGAACTGATGCAGTGTTTTTCTTGAGAGCATATTGCTAACTATTAGTCAGAATAGAGGTTCATTCTAGCTAAGTAAAGTATTTATTCATATAAAATTTAAAAATAAAAATATGTTCTACTCATTCCCAGACTTAGCTGTGTGTCAACTAGAAATGCAACTAATAATTATCTTGCAAATTGATTATTTTGTCGATTATTTTTTTGATCAATTGATTAAAAATCGGAAAGCCAAAGATTCTTGGTGAAACTTAGACTTTTCCACTTGAGGAGTTGTGGAGAGAGCATATTGACAGGCGAAAAAGTTTGATCAATAACTAAATTAGTTGACTATTATTTCAATACCGTAATTGTTAGTCAGGTTCCGATGAATTGTTTCAGCCCTAGTCTCAACACTGCTTACTTCGGTGGCATTTTCAGTTTGTCTTGGAGTGAGGTCATGCTTTAAAATCAGTTTTAAGTTACTTTTCAAGTTTAAATTTCATTAATGAAAAAAGTAGGCATCTTTTTATTGTTAATGCACCATGGCTGACTTAATTTTCTTTTTTATTTATGACTAATGCTGGGAATTAACCCGTCAAAATATTAACCTTATTCAGTTGGAGCAAAGGATTCTACAGGTTGGAAATTCTCTGGTTGTAAACCTGATGTGAAGTTGTACTCTTTGAATAATAAAAAGAAACCAGAGGTTTCATGAACCATAGGATATATATAAGCTCTACTTTTTGCTACTTCTGTTTATTCCTCCTGTGACTTGCTGACTTTATCATAGCTCTTACTTGTTTCTAGTTTTTCCACTGTTTGCTTTTTGTGTTTAACCTTGAATTTTAGTTTTAATAAAGATCTTCTGTATGAGTCTTAAATCTGTTCTTTAAGTATTACTAAATTTGCATTGATCTGTACATATGTATATTAATTTAGCTTTTCCCTGACATTATTTTTGTTAACCTTTTCTTATGTCTGATCACGATAATCCAAGAAACATTTACCAATGCAACAAAGGGTTTCAAGTGTTTCTCTATAATAATACTTTCATGCTATCACAACCTGAAGAAAATGGCATAAATATTTTCTGTCTGTCAACATCTACATTATTCGATTTCTGAAAAATGAAACTCGAAACATGATGGGAAGACAGTAGAGGTTCTCCAAATATGAAGTTAATTATATGATAACAACATCCAGCAGGTTTTGAAAGGAAAACTAAATGAATCAAAACCAATATATTTGCTGCCAATACAATATAATTCAAGAAATCTAATGTATCTGTTATAATTTTATTTATACCATTGAACACAATATTGATTTTCATTTTTTAATATTATGGTGACTGTAAATAATATAATTGCAGCACCCCAAGTGCCTTTCAATGGGAATTATTTTCACAGCAGAAAATGACAAAAAAAAAAATGATGTCATTTAAGATAGAGATCACCACAGAAGTATCACTATCAGCGCTTAGAGGGAAAAAATGGTTTGTGATCTAAGTGTTACCATGATATTTAAGATCCAATTCAACTTCTTTTCCATAAAAAAAAAAAAAAAAATTCTGAAACTTTTAAAAAGTTCATTCTTTTGATGAGCTTTTAACATAAACTCACTTGAACAGATTCTAAATATTCTTTGGATATATCAAAAATAGAAAAGTGATCACACTGAATCAAAAATTGTTTCAATTAAAATTATATTTAAGGCGTCTTGTTATAATCTCTAAAAATACATGATAGAAGATGGAAGTGTGATAACACATCTAATACAGGTTTCCAATTCTTGTTTAAAAAAAATGCCTGGTCATCGAAATGTTTTTTTTTTCCTCTTTATACAACATATCAATATTTTGTTTATTTAATTTATTACAGAATAAAAGGTAGGATGTTAATTACAAATATAGCCTGCTCCAAATTTATTAGCAACCTGGTTACATATTGTATGTAAAGCCTAAATAAATTTCTGTTGTGATCGATAAATGATTGTTTTTTCTTCAAACTGGTACTTTGATCATTTTTAGGGTTGTTAGTAATTGTTAAGGTGTTGCTGTAAATGCCTTATCTTTTGTG
The DNA here is from genome assembly GCF_000732505.1 of Cyprinodon variegatus. Taxonomy (NCBI): domain Eukaryota; kingdom Metazoa; phylum Chordata; class Actinopteri; order Cyprinodontiformes; family Cyprinodontidae; genus Cyprinodon; species Cyprinodon variegatus. The sequence goes on from NW_015150585.1 coordinate 155,629, forward strand.
CTGCTTGTATCACCCATGTATTGTGAGCTTTTCTCTATATATTTTGGTAAGAATGTGATCCTCACAATACTCTCTGCATTGCCTACATTGTCTAAAGTATGGGTCTCCAAACACAGTCTTCAGATCTACAGTACTGTCCTGCAGGTTTTAGATGCATCCCTGCTCAAACACTGCTGAATTAAATTGGGGGGTTGGCCTAGTGGTTAGGGCATATAAACAATGAATTTATGCCCATAAAATAGCTGGGGAAAAAATACAACTAAATTCCTATTCTTGGTGACATGCTGAAGTGGTAGTTCAGTCATTTGAGTTAGCTGTATTCCAGCAGGGATCCCTCTAAAATCTGCAGGACAATAGATGTTGAAGACCAGTTTTGGAGCCCACAGTCTAAATGATAGTGAGTTTTGTTTAAGCAGGTGCATGAAGGAATCTTCATCTTCAGTTCCACCGGATAATCACACTGCAGGTTAGGTGCTTGTTTGCTTGCACAGGTTTACTAACAGGAGTCTCTCCATGACCTTTAGGAAGTGGGATATTGGGCAACAGATTTATAGTCATTGAGGATCGTAGATGATTTTTCTTTTGTAACAAAGCAAGGTCTTTCACAACATTAGAACTGTCTCCAGGGTCAGACTAAGTTTGAGGAGTCCCAAATGCCTTTGGGATTCTGAGACTGACACCATCAGGACCTGGAGACTTATTCTGATTCAGCCTCTCCTGTTGCCTCTTCATTTAAAATCTGGAGAGAGACAGAACAGTCAAAGGGAGCAGCAATATCTTCTGAACTGGTTGACAACTAATGCATAGAAGTAAGAAGGCAAGATTAAATATTTGATGTATGACAGGGGAATGTGGTTGGGATGTCCTTAAAGGGGACTGGGCATGAGCATAAAAAAATACAAAAAACATATCCTTAAATAAAAAAATATATGTTAAGTGATCATCTTGAGAGTATTTATTCAGTCTTTTCTGAGCCTGATAAGAATTTCTGCAACGGGCCAGATCAGCAGACAAAAACAATGTTAAGCACCATCTGCTGGCAATTTATATTACCAAATTAAAAAATGTAAACAATTATGTATTTTGTAGGGATTACATACTGTATAATCATTTCCATCACTAACACTAAGAGTCTAAGAACAGCATAGATTCGGCCGGTACATTATTAGCATTGGTAAGGCCATGTACTCATGCATCAATCAACTAGTTAGCAGAATCTAAAGGCTTCCACAGCTTTACTTCCCATTTTAATGAAGTCCAGTGTTCACATTGTATTCTGAGTGCTCCTCATGTCTTATTCCTCTAGCATTCAATGTTTTTTTTGGTCCTTTTTCACACTTGATCTTGGAATTTTTCTTTTTCTTTTCCCATTTCAGGTCTGCACTGCTAACTTGCTTGGCTACATTACTCTTCCCAAAGATCCATTGCCGACATGTGCAATGTCATATCACCAGGCATGCAGTTTGTGATGATATAAAATATTTGAAAGGCTTTTTTTAATGAACAAACAAGGTAAAAACAACACAAAAATAAATAATAATAAGTCAACAAAGCCTCATAATTTAATTAGAAAGCCTTTATATGAAGCTGTATTTAGCAACTGAAGCAGACATATTATGGTCATAGTTTGTGACTCCACCCTTTTCTGATAATTAACTATCTTGAACTATTTGAAAACCAAATCTTTTTGGGGGTTACACATATGTGAAACCACTTGTAACCTCATTATAAACTGACAAGGTTTGTTGGATTTAACAGGACCGGAAGTAAAGTTCACTACAAACTCCAGCCAAATTATCTAGACCTCAGTAACTGCTCCATGGGCTGCCCGTCAAAAAAATACAGCCTTTGTTTAGGGATTCATCCAAAAAGGGAGCAATGTTTTTGTAACGTGACCCGGGTAACTATGCTATGTCAACTGGTGTCAGGCTACAAGTGCAATATACCAGCTTGCCCGTGGGCTAAACCCAAAATGTGGTCCCTTGTGTCCTAAACAAGGCAGCCAAAGATAAGGTTCCAAGTGTCTTCCTTGACAAATATCTGTGGGTAAAAAGGGCAAAGAGGAAGAAACAACCATGGTGACCAAACTGGAAACTGGGCAGAAACTTCTATTCATCAAGTCGGAAGAGTCTACTGGAGGACTGCATGCACATTACTGCATGGAAGAACAATCACTAGTATAACTATATAGTTTTTATCAAAACTCCCAAACACAAATCCCTCATTAGCATGCATTTCCCCATTTTGCCATAGAGCAGAGGTCAAAGTCTCTTCTCTAATGGGATCCCTTACCACAGAGGAAGCATTGTCTCTCATCAAAGAGACGGAAGTCCTCTTCTGCTGTTACAAAGCTCTGCTTTTCAAAGTGCTGCATTTGTTGGAGCATGTTTCATGTTCCAGTTAAAGTGAGCAACCTAACCTTTACCCCTGTATGAATTAGGCTTACAAGATGGTGGTTATTTGTCAACTGTTCCTCGGAAATGTTCAAAGTCAAGTTTTGGAATTTGGTTGATGTTCAAGAAGCTCCAATTAGGATAATGCATGTGATTATCTTAGGTAGATTTTTGCCTTTTGGACATAAACCAGGCCATCCAGTTCAGTGGTTCTCAAAATGGGACGCAGAAAAACTCATTAGGTTTCCCCATCACCTCCCTCGGCTGTGGTTGAGCTGCAGCAGGTTAAGTGTCACTCAGAAATTAGCGTTCTCCTGGTAGAGCAGTGGACGCCACATCAGCTGCTACCATTTTTGTAACTACATTAAACAAACCCTCTGAAGGCCTCAATGATGCATGCAATCTTAATTTTTATTACAGCAATTTATTATACACTCCCCAAGCTTATGACAGGCCCGACTGTCATTAACAGATTAATTATAATTTCCCCCTGTGCTCAGAGTTAAAGAGAAACGTGAACGCATGCAGCCGTCTCTTAAAAAAACACAATGAGAGCTCGCTAACCGTGTTTCATCAATCCACTGCCTTTACCCTTCACCCTTCCTGAAAGTAAATGAAATGAAGGAACCATGGGTCTGCTCCTGTGGTCCTCCCTCCAGCCACAGTGCAAAGCACACGCTCAGTCACAAGCAGTGCACTGAAGAGCAAAAGTCTCCTCCCAGTTCATCTTGTGCCAAAGAACTCAGGAAGAAGACATGAGCACTGCTGTTCGGTTTCTCCACCTCTGGGTAATATGCATAAAAATGACAGTAGCACACAACAGAAATGTCATGAAGGGCTGATGGCTGAACTAACATCCACGTCAACACCCATGCTCACCATGTTAAAAAGGTCCTCTTATAATACTGTTTACAACCTACCTGCTAATATCTATACACTAATGTATCAATGCAGGTCAGGTCAAAAGATTATTTTGATAAATCAGATGACCTTAAAAAATGTATAAATACCCTTTTTTTATTTCATTAAAAACCAAAATATGTGAAATTCATGTTAATGCTCTAGTCAATCCCATTCATCATAAATAGCAGGAACCCAAACAGAAACTAATGCAACATAAAAGAGACAACTTTGAAGTTAAAGTACTAAAGCTAGACATTTTTAAATACTTGCAAATTTGAAGCTCTTGTGCTTTTAAAATAATCTGTAAATGAAAATTTCAGTTAAGGTGAGTTTTAATAGCTAAAAATTAGAGCTTTTCTAAGGCATATCTGTTAAATCCTTAAATTAGGGACTACAAAATAAAAGGTCACACCATGTATCAGAGCAGACCTGTGGATAGCCAAGAGGATACAGGAGGTCAGACTGACACAGAGGTCGATCCATTAGGAGCTATTTATATCAACCTTACATTCACTACTAAAATAAGTTAAAAAAAATTAAGTCACAGTACTCAATAGATTCATGTAGAAACATTTGACTTCTGCGACAACTATGAGCAAAAAGAGCAAACATCTTCATTTGTTGCACAAACTGTTGGTGGCAAATATTTGTTGACTGTAACACCTAGCAGTACATGATCTATGTGGTTTAAGGCATATTTTCAAAAGTCTGCAAAAAATAATGCCTCAACAAATTACTAAGCTAAAAAATCTCAACAATACATACACTGAGACTGATATTCTTGCTATGATATATTTTATCTTTTACCTTTGTCAAACACTCTTAATCTTTTAAAAGTGCCCAGCCTGAGCATTAGGAGTGTACTAATATGTGCCTTAGTGAAAATATGGCTGCTGAAAAATAATCACTGGAGAGGAAGTGGAAGAGGAGTGTGATTGCTGCCGTGTTGTGAAATTTTAACTATGATGCCAGCTACAAGAAAGAGAGACGGCTCCATTTTTAAGTGGACTTAGGTTAGTCAGTGTTTCCAGCAAGATGCTACATGTCTTTGATATGTCTGTTGTGGAGAGTGTGGTTTGTTCTGCCATTTTTTTTCTGGTGTACCAGCATCAGATAGGGAAGGTTGGCTTTATTCTGGGGACTCCTGTAGAACCTCTGTTGACAGATTCTGTCACTATATTTAGCCATCAGCATCCTTTTCAGCAGACTGTCATAAAATGGTGGCATCTAAAGTCACAAGCTTCTTCAAGGCCACTGTAATATAGACTGCTACGGGAGATTATTCGATCAGCCTTAAGCAACTAGAGCAATTTTTTGAAAATAACTCATACAATCCTATATGTAGCAGCTGCAACATTAGATTTCACTTTGGGATTTATAAAGCAATTGTTTATTTGAGCAAAATTCTGTTTTAATTTTGGAACGTAACACATTTATGAATGT
>NW_015150585.1:160411-172066 GCF_000732505.1 Cyprinodon variegatus
TATATATATATATATATATATATATATATTTATATATATATATATATAAATCAATGACTGTATGTAATCTATGGATTTTCTTTGACAGAAACTTTTAAGTAATCTGACAGTATTGTCTCTGTAAAGTGCCCTGAAATGATATGTGGTGTGAATTGGCGCTGCAGCACATAAATAATTAAACTGAAACCTGAACAAATGTAAACTCTGTACTCTACATCATTTGTTCTTTGTTGTTTGCTAAAAGAAAGACCATAGTACTTTAATATTTTTATGCTTTTATCAACATAGACATACATCTTTTTCAAATGAAAAGCAAGAAGGAAGAATGTTACTTAGAGTACATATATCATCTGATTATGACAACCTTGAAAGTAGGTTGAAACTGTTTTTTATAGATAACAGAAAAAAATCAACATTCTTTAACTCTTCATAAATTAAAATCTTTAAATGCATGCAATCAGTTTCAACACATGTTTTACCTATCTTTTAAGGGTGGTAGAGAGGATTCTTTTCGGGTGTTGGTGGAGAAAAGGATGAAATGTCTGATGCAGCTCATCCTCTGGAAGGGAAGACATCCGCTGCATAACCATCTGCATAAATGCACAATAAATTCTAAAGAATATTTCACAGTTGCTTTGATTATTTCCCATCAGGAGATACATTTACTGATAGTTTACAGATGATCTCTAAAGACGACTATAGGGCAAACCTGATAAATACAGTCTTTGTGCACCATAACGTACTGAGAAGCATCTACTGTATCAGCTGGGGTACAGCTTTTGACTGCAGGTCTATTTGCAGCAAATTAAAGCCAGAGCACAGAGATATTGAGGTCAGGGTGAGTTTTGCAAATATGTTACAGGCTCTATGGCAGGAGCATTAAAAAGCTAGTTGGGTAGAAGGTAATAGAGACATATTAGGCAAAGATGGGGATTAAACTCATTGGCTCAGCATTAATCATCTCTAATGGCTCTCACCTTCAATTTGTGCTTCTTAAAAGTTCTACTCTCTGAGAATTCATCCTATCAGGTAACCTGAATTGTCAATCCCTGTAAGTGTTTTTAGTGTGAGTTTGTTGGTACATTAAAATTTGAAATATGTCAAGAACAAATTTTTAATAGGTGTGATGCAATTGTTTTGTTGTACTTCACTGTGTGAACTATTAACTGATGTAATTACTCTTTAGAGTGTGTCATGTTGGACTATCCAAAAACTTAAAATGCTTCTTTAAAGCAGGGATAAAAACAGTGACAGGAAAATCATTACAATTTTTGTAGCATTCCATTACATTATCTTGAAACTATTATCATCAAAACGGAAATATTTTGATTTGTAAAATATATTTTAGATTTAAGTTTTGAAATTAAAAAAAAAAGGTTTAAAAAAATTCTTGATTTTCTAATTCTTTGAGATGTACCTATATTTGAGGCAATAATATCAATTTTATAAGTTGGGAACATAAGCATTTAAGCAAAAAAATAAAAACAAAATAAACATGAACCAAAACAAGTTTAGTAATAAATTGACTTCAGTGCTACTAATGCTAGAGTTTAAGCCTCATGTCTTTACACGCTTTGCTTCAGTCTTGCATGAACAATGCATATAGGAAGGTAAGAGCAATGATGTGAACTACAATGTTTCATTTATGAGCGAGACACAATGGTAAAGAGAGCCGCATTTCATTAAAGTTTAATTAAGACAAATGATCTGTGAGAGCTCACCGTCTCAAAGGTAGCTCTCAACATGTAACAAGCAGCTGGCTGAAACTGCTGAGGAGAGAAGAAGGAAACAGTGAAAGAAGATAATGAACAACAGGTCTGACTGAGTAACATGCATGCAGTAGGTAGAATAAAACTGCATAAACAAAAGTGGTTGGCTCCGTTGTGTTCTACCAGTTGGTAGTCATTGTGGTTAAGATCACTGTGATGAGAAAAGATGTGAAAAGTACCTCAAAGTGTCACATTCTTCTCAGACACAAACAAACATAAACACAAATACATAAACACCCCTGCTGACAAACTACTACTCAAATTTATAGACTGCACTGGCACAAGCTGCACTTTACGTAAAACACTTAAGAATTTGTTTTCTAATGGTCTCTAGGTTTTTTTTTAATTGTCTGTTTTTCTTCTAAATAAGTTTTCTTTAATGGGTGTCTCTAATTATACTTTTTTAATTTCTATTCATGTATTATATGTACTTTCTGAGCTGGAACTATGAAAAAAATTTGGTTTTATAATTAAAGTAGATATTCTTTATTGTTGGTGTTCCTTCTCTAGTTATTTTACAATTTCAACGACATCAAACAGTGATATCTTTATCTTTATCAACGCCATTTAAAAACGATAGATAAGGAATCCAAAATTTAGCTAAAAATATTTCACGGTTCCACTGCTTTTCACAACAAACATACATTTTTTTAAATTTATGTATGTACCCTTGACTATATGCATTGAATGTGAATAAATTGGAATATGTATTTAGATGTGACTCTGTTTTCAGATGTTTGAAAATAAGGCCCTTATACTCAAATATATTTCTTATTAAGCACAAATTCTTGTATTTATTTATTTTTTAATCAGTCTAATGTATCCTTTAGTTTTTTGGAGAACTATAATGTGTTTTTGTTGCTGTACCTGTTGCGTGTTAAGTAACTACACTTGAAAAAAATCAAAATCTAGATAAGTCAATTTTTCTCAAAATAAGTCCAATTATTCTTGGATTGAGGAGGTAAAAGAGATTTTGCTTATGGAACAAGAAAATTTACACTTAAAATAAGAAAACACGTTTGCATTGTTTTATTTCAAGTGCATTTTATCTAATTATTTTATTTTAAGAGTAAAAATACTCATCCCATTTTCAAACTAGATCATTTAACTACTCAAATTAAGGGTAAATACACTTAATTTAAGAAATCTTTACTTATTTCTATATCCTTTTTCCAGTGTAGCATTGCACTAGTTGAGATGCTAAAATAATTCATAAATCTTTTTAATAATATTCAAATTAATTGAATATGACCATACAGGACTGACACATCGGAATCTCTTGAGAACACAGATGTGTTTAAAGTGACCAATAATCATCCTGTGTTTGTGAGCAAGCAAGCACAGTATTTGCATGAAGCAGCCCAGCTTAGGGTTCCAACATCATTTCTTGTTATGTATATGTCTTGTATTATCACCGGAAATTACAAGGGGAAAATCTTTGTAGGTTTCTATCCTATTAGCTTTTCCTTAATTGGTTTTTGCCACGCTCTGCAGAATGAGATTGACCAAACTGCTGCACAGAATATTTGATCAATAAAGACTGTACCCAGTGTGTTTTGAGACTAAGCAGTGATGCTGGGCAAATAAAAAAAGTTTAAATCTAGAACAAATGACACCCCCAAAAAAATTATAAACAAAAAAATTAAACAAGCTTTATATATTTACCTGTTGTATAGTCCTTTTGACTTCACTTTTAGGTATTTTCTCCTCTCGCTACTGCTCCCTGTAAAGCTCTATAGCTCAGAGATGCAGTATGTGGGTAACCTGTTTCTTTAAGGGGTAGTTGAACTGTTTCTGTTAAGAACCAAATTATTCTTACCCCTGGAAGATTTGGGTGTTAAAAGTATTTAAATTTTTTTTCACCAAGGGTTTCCTCCGACTGGTAGAAATATACAGGCATATTGGATTAGCCTAGCTTGCATCTTGTTGACAATATGTGTTGGGAGCTAAAGATTAGGGTGATTCCAAGGAGGCATTTCAACCTCAAAGCCTTGGTGCTCTATCCTGTATCATTTTATATCAGAAGCAACCTTTTTTGGCTCAGTGAAAATATTTTCTTACGTAAATCTGCCAGAGGTATGAATGATGTCTGACATAGCTTATTAAGTGTCAGGACCTCCGTAGCTTGCAATTAATAGGGAACATTCAGATCTGCATGTGTACCTTTTTTATGTTGGTTTCATGAATTCTTCCTCATTTAGTGAATGTTCACACCATTATGTCAATAATCTGACACATCATTTTTGTAATTATAACTAATCTAATTCAAAAATATGTTTAGTCTGATTTAATGACAAATGGTGAGAAAGTGTTTTGTCTTTTTTTATAGAATGTCAGCAAACTTCTTATTTAAACTGCAATGTAAGTAAAGCCGGGCATACACTGTACAGGTTTATGCCCTTTTCAGGTCGCTTCTCCAGTCGTGCAAAAATCATGCATCCTATGCCCTTGAGTATTCTGGGGGTAACCAGGGGCAGTTAACCTCACACAACCACCTCCTGGTCAGAAATCGTAAGGTCTGTAGAAAATCAAACATGTTTGAAATTCAGTCGGCCCTGGTCTTTTGGTCTTTGTGGGCAAATCCTGCTGTTGAAGTAGAGCTACAAGTGTCTATGAGGCAACTTACCTGAACCTCACGCACTGCACATGTGCAAACAAGGGAATTCTTCGTCTTCTTCTTCCAGATTGACGAGTCCGACCAGCGATATCTATATGTGCTGAGACCTAGGTGTGGTTTTGGACTTACAGTGTGAGCAATTAGATTGCATCAGAGTGTCAGGCCGTGCAGTGTAAAAACATACATGATGAGCTGTGAACTTTTAAACCCTGCGGTTTTATCGTATCATCATTTCAGCTGTAGCTGAGTACAACGATTGAAAATATCATACAGTGTATGCCTGGCTTAATGTATCTACTGTTGATAAAAAAAAAAAAACATGCTTTTTCAACAATGGGCTGCATGATGATCCAATGGTTAGGACTCTTGCAGTTGGAAAGTCCCAGATTTAAATCCCTACACCTTTGTTATAGTCTCCATGCTTTCTCTGAGCATGTATGAGGTTCTCTGCAACTTCCTCCCTCAATCTAAAAACAACATGGTTAATTGCCATCTTAAAATTGTCTTTATGTCGGATTACTGTACTTTTTATTGGATGTTTGTTCCTTTTGTCTCTTTGATGCCCTGTGATGGACTGGTGACCTGTTTCTGCTTCTCATCCTAATTCCCTTTGCAACAATCCACATGCAGACCTACAGCTATGGGATGGTTTCTGATACTTTATTTCCATCAATATTTCTAAAGTGTTTCATCTGAGAGTCAAATGCAACTTATTTAATAATCTCTCTGAGAGACTTAAGGAGGTCAGGTTTGGAATGCATTGACCGTGATAGAGTCATGCTCAATGAGACATGATATTATGTGTTCCTGCTGTGTGCACATACTAACTCTGAGAAAACAGTGTGAGTGCGAAGCACATTAGAAGAAAGTCACATTCATCGAACTCTTGACTAAAAACGGCTAATGTCAGCACTTCCCGGGAGGAAAATTATGTAATTTATTTTCCTGTCAGTCAGACCTGACTGGAGTGCTGTCAGTCACCATGTAGCAAAAGAGCCATGAACACACTCTGCTCTGCTACATGCCATTAGGAACGACAACAGCCCATTTTCAAGAGGCACTGCACGCAGGTTGTCAGCAACACATTTTTCTTGAGAAGGATTTGCTTGCAGCTTTTTTGGACAAATTCCAAGACCCTCAGTATGTTGCTTTAGAACAAGCACTCAAAGGATGGAGCAGCAGGGGGGGATTCAAAATCTAAGAATAAGCTGCTTCAGCTGAAGCAATAAAGATCTTAGAGTAATAGATACAGCAAATTACATACATTATGGTGTAACATAACTCTAAAATCTATAAACTATAACATAATTTCAGCATCTTTAAAAGAAATATGCTATTTTCATCTATAGATAATTTTCCAAATGGGGAAGATGGTTATGTAATGTACGTATGTGCAGAAGAGAGGAAGATTGATGGACTTGTGAGAAACTGTGCAATCGGTGCTGCCTGGTTCTACTAAGGCAAGCTTTCCCCTGGGCAAGCGAGATTATTGGTCGAAGTTCAGCTATAACTTCATTTTCTACGTGGATGAAATGCACCTTAAGGGCAGAAGCAGAGGGTGGGGGAGAGGAAGGGCTTTATCACTAACTGTGTTTCCCAGTCACAAGGACACTCTGTGCGATTCACAAACTAAGGCATAGGAGAAATACATTGTGGCCACGGAGCCTGACTCATGACAGAAATTAAATTGGGTGCATAGACTTTTTATGTGGCAACCAAGCATCTATGTCATTATAGAGGAAAGGGTACTTAAGTGTAGTCTAAATTTCTTTGAAACAGATCTGGATATATCTGTCAAAAAACTTTATTAAGATTAAAATGGTAAAATGGTTTATGTAATAATAACAGCATTACCCTGAAATCTGGCTTTTGGTTTTTGGCTTTTGGTTTTCTTCAATAGATTCCACTTGCACAGGTAAGCTAATATTTGCCTCAAAGAGAATTATCTAGCATCAATATCTAATCAACTTACATTAAAGGTTTTAATTTAAACATTATCTTAAGCTTAACAGGTCAATTTCGCAACTTAAATTTGACAAACACATGGCATTGTTTTTACACCTTCATTTTTCTGTACAAAGAAATACAGCAAACGTGTATCCACTTCTGACGTTCAGTCATGCTTTTGTTTTTTTTCTATTCATCTTAAAAATGACATATTTAAGCAGTTTTTTTTTTTTTTTTTTTTTTTTTTTTTTAATGGTCTAAATCTTATTTTTTTGGACTGCTTACCAAGACCCTTTTGTGCTCAGTTGATCCCTCCTGTGGCGTACTTGTTTTGAACTTGACTCTGTCTGTTTTAACATCAATTATACTACATAGACGTTTTAAAGAATCCAGAGTTAAAATCTATCCTGGAAATAAATGCTGGTTAGGACAAAAAACTTGCTTGAATGCCTCTCTGAAAGCGATTTTTTTTTCCACGACAGATCAAATCATTAAAAGACAGATTTTTCTTAAAGGCAGTCTATTGACTTGGTGAGACCTGTTTTATCAGATGGAAAAATCTACTTGTTGTGGAAAGAGAAAACTTCTTTCGTATTCGTAACGTATTTCTGAACTTCTTATCTATCCTTGACTCTGGCAGATAAGGTTTTGGGAAATGATGAAAATCTGCATAAACAGATGCATTCTTTTCACTTATATACAAAGGGCTTACCAGTGTTATCCAGATCCTCTCTAAGGAATTTGCCATTACAATGACTGTGCTACAAGACATTTTAGTTTCCCAATGTTATTACTGATGCCACACAGTGGGATTCAATCCAAAACGAATAGGATGTATAGTATGAAGCAGTATTTTCACCCTAAATGCACCAGGGATCGTTATTACAGATCCTTCCTCCCAGCAGCTGTAAGACTCTATAACCACCACTGTTCCCAAAAACCTCAATACGTTTTTACATTCATGCTGATTTTGCACAGTTTCTACCTTAGTCAGTTAAATAACATACTGCTGTCATTTTGCACATCTGTGATGTTGCTGCTACACTATTTTCAAAAATCCATTATTGTAAAAATGTCCATAGTTCTATATTGGTTATTTATTCTCCAGGTGCAAAGTTTTTTATATTGTTAAAACATTTTACAGTACAGTATTTTATTGTTTATCTTTTATCTCTTCACTATTATGTTCTTCTAATATATTTTTCTAAGGTCCATATTTGTGTGACCATTTTTTCTGTAAACTTTTTGCTGCTGTAAACGCAAGAATTTTCCCATGGTGGGACAATAAAGGTATTCTATATTAAATATTTATGCTCTCTCTGCTTTTTCTCATAGTAGCTTTGTCTCGTCTGTTCCTGTTTGGCTGCGACACCATTCTGGAGAGGAATATCAGCTGTGCTGCTTTCATCAACACCTTTGTTTATAGATGTTGGAGATCAGTCTGTTTTTTCATTGACGTCCTATTTCTCTGACTGTGACTGGTTGGATGTGCTCTCTTTCATCCTCTGACATGGGAGCTGGCTCAGAGCTCATCTGCCTGGCTGTTTGTGTCCTGGACCTTTTATAGCTGCCTCTTGTTTCTCTGCTTCTTTCTGTATGTCTGCTTCTGTCTCCTTGAACCCCAGTCGACCTCTGCACACATTGAGCCTGGTTCTGCTGGAGGTTTCTTCCTGTTAAAAGGGAGTTTTTCCTTTCCACTGTCGCTAAAAGCATGCTTTGTGTAAGGGATTGCCTTCGAGTCAATGAGTCGTTGCAATTAACTGGTTTTCCTTAGATAGAAAACCTTTGAATCAATTTGACTGTACGCGATCTGGTGAACTGTAAAGTGCCTTGAGATGACATGTGATGTGAATTTGTGCTATGTAAATAAACTGTGTTGATTTGAAATGAATTCTATTCTAAAAGATTTTTACTGCTATCATGTTTGCTGACAACAGTGCATTTTATGTAAAGACAATGACATGAAGGCTACAGATATTTTCTTTAATATTCTGCAAAAACATGCAGACTAAAAGATTAAACTTCTTAAAACATTCGGTTTTATAGCTTTATTGTATTCTCATCTTCGTCATTCATGTACATCTAAAAGTGCATCTACAGCAGAAGTTTAAATCTCCAGTCCTCAAAGGCCTGTTTTCTGCACATTTTAGTTATGTCTCTGCTTAACTGAGTTAAATAAGGAGCTCAGTGGCAGGACTTTAGAAAACTTTACCACATGCTGCAGAGGCAATTAAGTAATTTGAATCAGGTGAGCTGGACTGGAAATGAAAATGCAAGACTCCGGTTCTTGTGGACTGGGGTTTAAAACCCTTGATCTTGGTCCTCTCCTCCTGCTTTCTTTTAAACCAATTTGAGAGCATAATCAGTCTAAAATCAGACTCAAGCAAACTTGAGGCATCTTCATGAGAGTGTTTAAAGTGACAGATCTGAGCCCAGAAATTGTGGCTTGGCCAAAATTGCGAAATGAATCAATCGCTGGTCAAGCTCTTGTCAGCCAGTGATGTATAGAGTTCAATGTCCAATGATGCGAAAAACTAGACATGAGTCTAGTTTACATTGAAATGTGGAAATCTTGACTACATAAAGTGAAGGCCAGAATCTCATTGGATTAAAACCATAGGTACCGATTGATTTTTAGGAATTAATTGGTCATCTTCCCATTCGCTCGACCTCTAGGTCCCAAAATAGAAGCAGAAGATATCCTTGCTGGTAATATAAGGTTCGTTTAGCAAACTGACTCTGGGGAAAACTGTAAAGCCATGTTTGTCCCATTTTTTTCTTTCTCCTTTGGGTTAAAAAGCAGAGTGCATGACTATAGCAAGTACTCTGTCTATGTTAAACCCATGTTCTTTTATTTAAACAAAATATGATTTAGGATATCTTTTTATCCTCTTAACATCCACCTGGCACTCTGTTTTGTGTATTTACATTAAACGCAGCAGTAAGCTTGAAAATAGCACTGATTAAACTTTTACCAATTAAAAAATGTTATATGTCGCTCGAAAGCTTAGATTGGCCACAATTCAACTACTGAATTCATGTTATGGACACCATAAGCACCAAAGCACAATTAATAAAGATACAGCAGCAAATCAGAATTTTTAAAATAAAGTTTCGACTTCCTACATTTGAAGCAATCCTGAGCCTGTATTATAAATCCAATCTAAGATTGTTTATATTTCATTTGTCCATATGGGTCCATGGATAAAATGATTTAATTTTTGATTTTATTATTTAATTAATCCAGTATATTCGTAATAAAAACATTCCATGATGACAAAATTGTCATATAAAGTCTGTTTTTTACCATCATAAAAGTTTGCTCTTTTGTTGATGCTAAACATCTTGCTAATTACCCTAGCTTCCACAAACATTTCTGGTAAATTTTTGGTGTGTTTGTTTTCATCACCTTCAAGCCTACAAAAGAAAAACCGTCTCCTTTGATTTCAGTTGAGATTGAAGCCAGGACAGTCCTCGAAGTATAACTAGCACTCCCCATCTGTGAGCGCAATCAGCACCGAGTTTCTTCCTGTTATGCTTCTTAAAGTCTTGCTGCTATTGGTTAAGTCCACATGCAATGTTTGGCTCTAGAGCCAATTAAATCACCTTTAAAACAAGGGTAAGCATGGCTAATTTGAATTGTGCAGCCTGCATTTATCGCCGATTGTGAACGGCACACAGGCAGATTCCATCCTGGATCATTGCACACTGTTAGATAATTAGAAGGAAAGTTAGAAAAATGCTTCAAACATGTTTTGTGGCCATCAAGATGCTTAATTGTGATTTTTTTTGGGGGCTAAAATAGTTGTATAAAAGCACATTTGTCAATTGTAAATTTGTCATATCTGGCATATTTGAAGAGGTTTGGAGACTCTTGTGACACCAGAAGTTAAAAGTCCCATAAACTGTTATACCTAGAGGGCTGAAATTTTCTGCACTTGTTGTTGACATTATGCAGAATAAATGTAAAACAATAAAACATGCCTATTCGCAAGCATGTCTCTCTTACTGCTATTCAAAAAAGACCTACTATTTTTGAGAAGAAAAACAAAAACAACTGAGTCATGTTTTAACTGCTTCAGTTTAGGCTCCTTTTTTGTCAAACTTTTTTCACTATTTTAATGATGTATCACACATGTAATTTGGGCTCCCAGTTCCTTATTTATTTGCTTTTCCATTTGGGTACGCAAAAAGGCAAGGATTACTTAAAATTAGGTGAGTGTTAAGAGGTTATGGATATTCAATGTGCTCTGCCTCACAATATAGGAACCACTATACTGTTTGCTCTCTAGCATTGTGAACATATCTGCACAGACTGTCCTCAACAAGACACAGTACTCACAAAATTCCCAGCTCAGTCCAGTTCTCTTCTTGATTGAATCTTCAGAGACAGAAACAGTGCTCAAACGAATATCAGATTGACAGATTGATACATGAGGATGCCGTTTGTGTTGATAGCAGCAATCTGTATGAAACACAGGCCAGAGCAGTGAAGAGAAATGACTTATTTTTTTTGATGCATGGACCCCGCCGGTGAGCCTAGTTCACAGAAAGTTCAGTTGAACAGTGGGCTCTGTCATGGTGCTTTTGAATGGATTCACTCTCTGCTATCTCCTTGGCAGCTCCGCTGTAATGGATGAGGTGCAATGCTCTAACAAAAAGCACATCTGCATCCACATGATAAAGTCTTACACAAAAGGATTTGCAGGCTTTCTCTGAACAGTAACCCACTTAGAGATTCTTCACAAATGGTCCTTATAAAGAGATGAGGATAATTTGTGGCTATCAGAATACAATGAAATGTCATTAATGAATTTCAGATTGGCGGAAATACGGAACTTCTTCCAATGGATCAAATTGTATTTGTTTTTTATTTATCTATTTTACTGGCCTGGATACTGTCCGATAATTATGATATTTCACTATGAATATGTAATGATGTGGTGCCCATCGCTGTTAACAGCTTGGAGGTCTTTCTGCTCTCGGTCTATTATTGAGAACATGCCATTGCTCTAGGTAGGCAGTATATTGTAATTGACTTGCTGGCCCTGAGGCAACTGGAGATGTTAGGCATCTCAGTGGTCACACCTCAGTGCCTCACAGTTGGCAAGGCCGGGCTTGCAACAAATCACCCACCACTGACAGCCTTGCTTGCCTTTCATTGCTTCCTTTCCTATGGAACAAAAGCAGGGGCCATAAAATGCCTGAAATCCAAGGGCACTGCTTTGAAATATTTTTCACTTAGAATTTGGTTGAACTTTACATGCAGAGGAAAACCTGAAAATTCTCTTCACCATTGCAAAAAAAAAAAAAAAAAAAAAA
>NW_015150585.1:172091-177541 GCF_000732505.1 Cyprinodon variegatus
ATATATATATATATATATATATATATATATATATATATATATATATATATACTTCTGTGGCAGGACACACTAAGGTCTGATGGGGGAAATATTTTGCAGTAATACATACATAAAAGATGGAAAAGCCCTCCTTATGTTAGCCTGAATGTTTAAAACAACAGAGCTTAAGTCATCACAAGCCAGTGTTTAGTATACAGAAAAGAACAGATTGTTTATTTTTTCAACTTAAATTCTGAGTTTTTGCTCTTTTACTAACCAAATTTTGGCAAAGAAATTTTATCCGCTATTTTCATTTACAAAAGAGCCTAAAACCTCATCCTTCTTAACAGACAACCATTTTAACCAGACATAATAATCGTATTGCACTGAATTATTTCCACAGGAGCAAATAAGAAAGTATGAGGGGGTACATTTATGACCTTAATTATGGTGTTTTCTGTCCTTGATATAATACTCTGACATTAAACAAGACCAAAAAATATTTGGTCATAGTTATTCTGGGCTCAGACTCTGGCCTGCTAGAACTGTTCCTGGGCCAGGGCAATACTTTGCATAGTTAACGTGTTGTCTGTGTGCATTTACATATTCTCTCTTCTTTTGTTTTGCTGTCCAAGAACAAGCCAGCATAGTTAAATAGGTCGACCTAATTTGCTTTTAGATGTCAATTTGGTTGTGTGTGTGTGAATTTTCTGTGTTGGACTGATGAGCTGGATAGAAGTACTTACTCTCTTGTCCATTGAATATAGGAGTTCTGGCCGAGCTCTCTAAAACTCACCTGGCATCCATTTTTTTTTTTATAAACTCCTGGCTGATTCTGTCCAGATCTGACACTGGAGTTGGTTTCCAAAATACTGCAGCTTGTGTTGCTTTTAGGAGTTCCAGTAAATGCCAGTGAAATCTAAATAAATAAAATAAGTTTATTCTTCTTCCTAATGTCTTTTCCAACAAATGGTTATGTAAATATGTATCATATTGTATGAATGTTAATGTCAAATATTTTTGAAGTAGGCAAACTGTTAAGATTTGCCTGTCTAGCAAAAAGCAAAGGCAGCCTCTCTTTTTGTATTGGTTATGGGTTTGAATTTAAGTTCGAACAGCAAATACTCAACTTCAAATCGCATTGATTGTAAATGAAACCTCATATGAATCATCATTTAGATATATTAGACACAGAAAAGATTACTGTTGCATCCTTCCTGGGAACACACATGTGCAGATTATTCCTGGTGGTCAGTGTGCATCCCAAAAGTGCTCCAGTTTGATTTTATTCCATATATCATTATTTTCTTTGGCAAACACAATGCCATTCATTCCCAGAAGAATTATAGGCCTGCACTGCAGAAGACAAACAATTTACTGGCACTTTGCCTCACTGAACAGCACTGTCAGGCTGCCAGGAACCATCCATTTTAAACAATACATGCTTTAGTCACTAAGCCCCACATTTCTTCAACACAATAACTCATGCTATTCAAGGAAGCATTCAAATTCTGCCAACTGGTTAAAATAAAAGATGCTTTTCAAGCACTGCAAATGTTTATTCTCACCACAAAGATATGTTGGAATTTTTATTTTACTTTTGATGAGTAAAGATGAGCAGATCTCATAATGATTAAAGGAGCAGGAGGACTGTGCTAGAATAGTACCATCACCTTCCACACCTCTACTTTTAAAATGCTTCACCTTTAAACAGGGAGAGCAGATGAAATTCCTCTTGGCAGCCTTCTCTGCATTAACTCCCTCTCCTACTAGAGTGTAAATTAAGTGGGGAGGCAGTGCAGTGTGTCGAAACGGGGATATGGGTCTGAGACAGAGCAGAGCAGTGGGATGCTCCAGAGGAGCCGGAGGCCACATTATGCTGCAGCATGGCCAGGAAGCTTGCAGTCTGACAGCTCCGTGCCCCCGGTGGACACACCGGGACCACTGCCACCATATTCTCAGGACATTTACATTATTCAAAGATAAATGCATTGTCAATTTTGTGTCTCCCACAGTAGATATGTGTGCCGCTTCACTCCTCCAGCAGCCAAAGGTGGGCTCACCTCCGCCCGCTGGAAGACACTCTACAAATGAAATCAAATGTCTTTCTGGATGGTGCAGAATTACTTAACCCTGCAGGCTACTGTGGTGCTTTTACATTCTGGAGTAAAATATAGAGTCCTGCAGAAAAAGAGAACAATGGAGAAGGAATGATCTGTTTAACAGATAAAATTTACCTCAAGAAAAGATGAATAATCAAAACACTTGCACTGAAAAAGTTGTTTTGTGCTGAATTTTTACTAAAAGGCAATGGTTTGTTAATATATAAACAAATTTTCTATTTTTCTGTTTTGAAACAAAAAAAATCAAATGGCACATTAAGATGAAAATATTTAACATGTGGTGCCACATCAAATTGAGGTAAGTTTCTCAAGGTTCCTTTTTAAAGAGCTTCAGGAATGTGTAATTCAATTTGATCTTACAGTATCAGAAGAAAGAATCAGGAGAAACCAAAACACTAGTGGAACAATACCCAAGGACATATAGGCTCATGGGAATGTGAGGAAGTCATTCAATGTCATTGTTGTTTGGACCTGAAGAGAATCACAACATGACAAAACTCATCTTTGTAAAATATTTAAAGTTTCAAACCATTGAGCATTGAGAATATCTGGTCAAAAATTAAAAATCTGTTTCGTATTTGCCACCTCGCTCTTAAAGTGAAGTTAGCAGTAATGGTGTGGTCACTATATTGAACAACTTTGTTTTTCGATGGATGGCTAGACATTTTTAGCTCATAGATTAAACATCTGATGCTATAATTTGTTACAGTACAGCTTTAACCCATATTAACATATTGGAGACGTTTTTACCCAAAGAAATGTAACATTTTCTTATCAAGGAGGACAATAACAATAATAATAATAGAACTTTATTGATCTCATATTGGAGAAATTTACCTCTGCATTTTACCCATCCCATTGGGGAGCAGTGGGTTGCCATCGTGTGGCGCTCAGGGAGCAGTGTGGGGTTAAAGGTCTTTGCTCAGAGAGCCAGAGTGGCAGTTTGTGGGAGTGGGGCTCGAAAACAAAATCTCAGGATTCCAAGCTCTATTCCCTAACCACTAGGCCGCCACTCCCTCCAAGTGAACCAAGTCTATCTCTTTCAGCTTTTATTACCTAAGCAGCTGCACATGGTTTCCTTTTTGAACCATTCAGCTTGAGCAATGTCCTAAACTGGCTTTAAAGACTTTAAAATCAATTTTCTTTATCTTTATCTATTTTTTTTTATTTGTTATTAGAATAAATAAAGAGAATTGTGCTCTGAATTATAGACATCTAAAAAAGCCAATACACAAAGCTGATGAACTCTCTTTAAATTGGATAAGTTCAAATGTTTTTTACACACTTATTGGTAGACATGTTTGTTATTATATTAATGTATTTGATTCATAACTCTTAAAGGAAACAAATAGACTAACTACCAAGCATGTTAATTATCTTGTGGTGAGGTTTTCATGAGGTGCTGCTTGCAGATATACAGTATATAAGCCAGAATTTATAACAGTATTTGTGTTGCCTATTGCAACTGATAAAGTTACATTAGGCATTGCTATCTAAATCCTTGTGACTCCATGCAAAAAGAACGGATCTTTCCTAAAATATTTCTGTTTGATAGCATACATATAAACTCAGATCTATAGATCGACAATAGATCTAAACTATTCCTTCTGTTAAAAGCTAATTTTCACACTTGCTCAAGCCAGTCTCTTAGGATTTAGATTTTTTATACAAAATGTTATTTATTTTATTGTATTTTTACAAGACAAACAGATTTGTGTAAAGCAATTCAGTTTAAGAGTGTAATTGTTGTTGATGGTGCTATATTAATAAAACTGAATTTAATTAGAGCACTGTATACCACCTTTAAGGTAAATGATATCTGTTATATAATCATGATGAATAATATTCTCATTTTAGAATTATTCATATTTAAAAAAAAACTTCAATGACTGCATAACAATTAGATTTTTATTTATTTATTTTTTTTAAGAATGGGGCATAGGAAGGTTTCTTGTGGAAAACCATTTAGTGCCACTTAAAGGTTGTAAGTTTCCAGAGTGAAAAAAAACAACTAAAGAAAATAATTTGGATGTTTTCGTGATCTTGATTGTTATCCCAAAAAGTAAATAAATGTTTACATTTTTAACTAAATAACAACATGCAACTGTTTTCATATTCAATTTCTTAAAGTATTCTGCATGGTGCCAATTCAGGTCGAGTGTTAAGAAACTCAAAGTGTTGTCAAAAGCCTCTATAGTCTGAAATTTGATCTTGAGTCGGAGCAGACGGGAATTTTAACATAGGAAGGACTTGTAGTTAAAGTGTCAGTTATGAGATTTGTGTATTGCCATGAGCTACTGTAGGTAAGCGTTTTGAATGATAAATGTTCTTGCATAATCTGATGCTGTGACTAAGAGAGCTTAACTATTACAATCCACAGGGAAACAAGCATTTCAGGACACTTTGTTTGTTTTACCTTGTGATTTGTGTTCAGATGATTACTCACCTCCACCCTCCTGTTCTGACCCTCTGGCAAAGGATGGTCATACATTATATGATGTATCTGAAAATATGGCTATGTGTTAACACTGTATTAAAGACTCTAGCTTCAGCTCATTGTCAGTGTTGAATGGTTGAGGAGATTCTAGCCTGTTATTCTATTAGGTATTAATGGTATTAATTAATATATTAGGTATTAATGTAAATAAAGGCCCAACAAGACAAAGCTGTGATTCCACTAGGATGAAAATGTTGCAACAAGAGTTGACTGCTTACTTCAGCTGATTTCAGATAACTTCAACATACACAATTTTCATGATAGTTGGACCTACTAATGGGAAATGGGAAATAAGTCAATATAAATAAACAAAACAGGCTTATTAGAAAACAAGAAACAGGAGTTTTGCTCAGTTTTGCTCAGTTTTTCTGCAAACATTTCACACCTATTATCCAGGAGCCTTCTTTTTGAGGTTACAATCATCCAGAGGACTAAGGATTTGCAGACGCAAGCCAACATGAACATTCCTAGGTTTCTTGACAGTAAGTGATACTTGGAAAGGAAATCCATGATCAATTCAGGGGGGGTAAAAATATGCAAGAACAAAAAAAAAAAAAAAAAAAAAAAAAAAAAAAAAAAAGGAAGAATGGACAAAAGTTGTCTAAATCATTCAGATTTAAACTTGAGTTTTCTGAAAACTGTTAATGAACCATGAATGATATCTTCTTCCACTTTAGAATAAGCTAAAGATGGTCCATGAAATACAATCCCACACATTGCATGGAAATTGTGGTTGTAATATCAAATATAAATATGGAAATTATGTAATATCAAAAATCTGAAATATGTTAAAGTGGTATAAAGATTTTTAGAAAGTATACATACACACACACACACACACACACACACAC
>NW_015150585.1:177551-195858 GCF_000732505.1 Cyprinodon variegatus
TATATATATATATATTTTATGTGTTAACTTATTTTCTGCTCTGATTGTTTCTCATCCGGTGCAAATTTATCACAATATATACTTTTTTTTTACTTAAAGATGGATATTTTTTTGACATCACTGATGAATAACTTTGTCAAAGCTTAGAAAAACTAAATGCTCCTTTAGATCGTGTCTCAAAGTTGGGATGTTAAACTAGTGGAAAACTTTCTTCCATGAAGTGTTAACTTGAATCCTGAAACTTATGAATATAGTTATTCTTTCAAACAATCCATCTCTTATATCTAAAAGTCACAGACTATTTTACTGAAATAATGTGTCTGGGATTACAAATGAAAACCACACAGGATCATTCTTTATCCGGCAGACAGATTAAATTCCAAACCCTGTTACTGTAATAGGCACACTTGTAGCTCGCCATGAATTAGAGCTCTAATTACATTAGGTACTATTTTAAACAAAATAACACATTTCTTATGATCCATAGGTGTAATTTATAGCAAAGCCAAGTTCATTTTCTTTGGCAATCAATTTCATGGCGGAGCAGAAGACTAATATAATTATGTAAAGCGCTGAGAGCTGAGTATCGCAGTCAGCACAGAAGGTTTTTTTTCTAGATAAATGAAGATGCAATTTATTCACTCATAATTTCACACAAAAAATGCCATGAAGCAAATCCATATGAGTCTCAGAAAAAGAGCTGGAGCATTAATGCTTTTTGATATAGACTACCGGGGCGTTTCAGTCAAGGCTTGGGGTAATGTATGAATTACCTCAGGTTTCCTCACATCACCGAGTTATCTTTCAAACAAGGAAGGAGGAGAAGAGTCTTTTGGCCAAGCCCTCTAAATCATCCCCCAGAAGAGGGAGTCATTCATTATAGTTACAATTATATCAATATCACTAACACATAAGGAGCTGCGATAAATCCTTGCGCACTAGATTCTGTGACAGCATGTATGATCCATGTAAAGAGATTCCCCGGCTACTGTTGTTCTGAACAGACTGGCTGCAAGTTTCTTGTTGTGAATCTAATTGTTTTCCTTGTAGCTTGGAAATTTTAAGTCAGTTGTAGAGTCATATTCAAAACCCCTGAACTTTTTCTCAATCACTCATGTTAAAAACACAAACTTCAATGCACCTTACTTGACTTTTATATGATAGAGAAACAGGAAGCGATGCATTTAATAATTTTGATAATCTCAAAGGAATGGTGCATTTTTATTCACCACCGTGACTTGATATATTGTAGAGCTGCCTTTTACTGCTGATGCAGTTGCACAAAGACATTTATCTCTACCGACTTTACATATCTAAAACTGTGAGCTTTGAACGTTTTTCAATGCAAAATAGCTCAAACCCATTGGATGAAAGCAGATTGTCAATGAGCAGTACTTTTCCATTGCTCCCAAAGATTCCTAACTGGGTTTGGGTCTGAACTTTGACTGGACAACTCAAACACATGGATGCTCTATTATCTAAACCAGTGCATGTTATACAGTATATACGTTTTCAGGCTAACCCTCCATCTGATCTATGAGATTTCATTTTACCCTGTATGTATAATAATAAATAAAACACTTTTGCCTTTACCTTTTTCATTGATGTCTACCATCCTGCAGAAAGCTAAGCTTCCATCTCTAGAAATCTTTCTTCCAGGATTACCTTTGATTTAGTAACATCCATTACCCATTTATCTCTGAGCAGCTTTAATGTCTGTGCTGAAGAAAAACATCTCTACAACATGATGATACCACTATGTCACCCTGTTGAAAAGTGCAGTGCTATTTTTCTGCCACTAAGCACTTTATGCGTAAGTACAAATATGCACTCTCAATTTCATCTGACCAGAGCAACACTTCTATATGTTTGCTGGGCTTCCAATACCTTATTTCCTCTTGCTACTTCTCCATAAAGACCAAATTGGTGAAGTGCATAGAAAATAGTTGTCCCGTGGACAGGTTACTCCACCTATGATGTGGGTCAATGGGGCTCCTCCTAGTTATGGGCCGCTTCAGTGGCTCTTTAACTCCTGCTTCTCGTCCTTTGTCCACAGTTTCTTGGTTCTTCATGATGCATTTTGCTCACTAAAGTTCTTTGGCAAACCTCTAAGCTCCTGGATTTGTCCTGAGATTTAAAGTGTACTAATGGAAGGTCTGAATTTCCTTAATGACATTCAGACTTATGGAGGATATGAAATAACATGTCATAGTTTTAACATTTTCATTCTGCAAAAAAAGGGCACCTTTTTTTGTTTTTACAACGATGCCAACTTTGTTTTTTATGTCACATAGAACTTCAGTCGAAGACATTGCTTTTCCAGGATCAGATTTACTACCAGGAAAAAGCTGAAAGAATTGGTTTTGTGGAGTTACAAGAGATATACGTAAATCTGCTTACTGAAAGCAAACTTAAGCACTATGAGTAGTTTGTAGCTAGCTCTGCTTCAGGCTGCTTTCATTTTCCTTATAATAGTTTTATACATTTGTATGTGAAGTGATGATTTACTTTTTACATTGAATGAGGATGAGCTTTATCTATAAACAAAATGCCCTATAGATTGCTGGTTAAAGGTAGCAACGGACCATGTCTTATTTTTTTTTATTTTAATTGTCAATATAGCCAGATAATCAACTGAAACTGCATAAATCATGCAGATACATTTTAAACATTAAAAGAACAGATTGGAATAATATTCCACACCTAATCCCTCTGAGTATTAAATTAAGAGAATTTAGTTATCATGTTATATTGTCTTTGCATGAAGGCAAAATCCACTTGTTTATTTATTGGACAATAGTTATGGGCACCTATATATCATTTGATATTTATTTGGTGATTTCTTGCCTTAACGAATGCAGATTCCTCTTGTTTTCACATTTAGAAGAGAGGCTAAAAGAATTTAGCTTCTTATTTATGTAACATATAGGTATCGGGGGGAATAAGTCATCATTACTCATTTAAAATAGGAGGACACAAACCCCTTAAGTATACATTTAAAAAATGTTCAGTTGTGTTTATTTTTTAGAAATACAAAGGAAACCATTGTTTGACATCATTTAAGCCATCTGCGGTGAACACATATGTAGAAGAAAAAAACAAAATTGTTTGCGCTCTGCCTTTTTCTCATTATGAGTTTCTCTGCCTTCATTAGATCAAGTTGGGGCCTCATCCAGATCTGCCCATATGCCTGATTTGAAACTGAAGGACAGATGCATCCCTCTGCAACCAAATGTTGAGACATAAACATGATGGGATGTGTCCAGGCATTGAAAGGCTGCAGCTCACTGTGGACTTTGTGAGTTATC
Organism: Cyprinodon variegatus; assembly: GCF_000732505.1. Taxonomy (NCBI): domain Eukaryota; kingdom Metazoa; phylum Chordata; class Actinopteri; order Cyprinodontiformes; family Cyprinodontidae; genus Cyprinodon; species Cyprinodon variegatus. Next base: position 180,860 of record NW_015150585.1, read on the forward strand.
AAACAAACCCAGATGCCCTCCCCATACAGTGACAAAGCGTCTGTCACCTCTGCCCATTCAGCCACACACACACTGGAATGAATGTTTAATGACAACAGAGGCCACAGAGTGAAGGACTGGTGATGGCGGTGTCCTCTGACATTAACGTCCTCTGTTGCAGCAGATGGTCAGGGTGTGTGATCCACATTTAGAGTTACACACAAAACCAAATGGTTTAAAGAGGAAAAAGGGTGAAATAAAGACCATAGGAAGATATATACTGACCTTTTTAGGAAAATACCTTCAGTTAAGTGACTTAGAAAAAACAAGAGTTAAGATTGGGATAAATATTTCACAATAATACACACTGGTTTTAATTAATCTTTATTTTTTTTATTTGTGACAATCAGAATCCCTTGTTCACATCCAGTGGGGTCACATGGATTTAGATACATGAAACACACAAAAAAAACATTAAAGAAGAATACATACTGGATGATTTTGTCTTGTCCAGGAGTTATGAAGTCTTCTTTTAAAGCAGCTGAACACAAAGTTCGCTATAAATATTTTTCAGCTGTTTTATTCAAAATCAAAACCATAAGAAATTAGAATTTGAGAAAAAACAACAGAAACTTATTCTATCATATTATCAGCACAACCCTCAAATGAATGGTTGAGACAAAATCCCCCATTAAACATGATTTAAATCACTTTATTTGGCTTAGGTTAGGTTATCTTATAATGTTTGTTCTTGATATATGCAAAAAAATAAAAAATAAATCTTCCTCAACATCAATGCAATTTGCTGCTTAAAAGCATTTTATCATATTTTAGCTTTTCATAGTAAAAAAACATGCATTTATAAAAAATTACATTTTCTGAGCTAAGATCAAACTCGACAATAGAATTAAATAAGCCCTGAAATTCATTAATCACAAGCAAATGTCTTTCATATATCAGTTGAGCTGGTGTCCCTTGGAAATCCAGTCTTTTGCCGAAGCTTTCTAATCCACAATAAGATGCGATGACAACAAAGCAGAACAGGAGGCGCTTAACAAAAGAACAAAGGCGGCTGGAGATAAAGCAGAAAAACTGTTTTTGTCCCCAAACTTCTGACCATTTTTTTTCTCCTTCTTCTCAAATCTCTAACAATCCCTTAAAACAACCAACAATGGCTGCTCTATAGCCTAATGCAATTTAAGACTGGATGATGCTCACTTGCTGAGGAGTCATTGCGACGTGATCCTGGAGCGCTGATGTGCAGCCCAGCTTTCCTGGAGAGATGATTGAAGGGTTTTGCTGCACTATGAATGGATGCTTCTCCCCGCAGTACAGCCAATAAGTTGAAAATCGGAAATCAGAAGCTGCCTACCTCCAGTGTAGACCTTGTTGAAAATATTCTGTCCGTCGGATTTGGTGCAGTTTATTACAAAATAATAATGATTTTAAAAAACAATCAGAAGCGTGATCTTTCCGCCAAATCCTGTGCGTATATGAGTTTAAAGGCCATCAGAACGTCTTTTTCTCATTAATAGTTGGTCCACTTCCACGGATGTAAATATCAGCCTCCACGGGGAGGGCGTGGTCTGATCGGCTCGTGTCCAATCATGGATACAAAATGAACTCCACGCGCAGGAGTTCTTCTGGATTGATTTAGTTAAAAAATGTAAGCTACTTAAAAAAATAAATGGGTATTACAATCAAACATGTAATTAGACTAAGAAAATTAAACATGCCCCATTGCTTATATTCATCGCAATAATAATAAATTTTGGTCTATTTGCATGCACATAGGTCCTTCCAACGCCTTTATAGTGAGCTCCGTTCTGCCATTATTTCTCTTTTACAAAACAGCTCCAAGCAAAGGAACTGTGCTGCTGCATTTTCTAAATGAGGTGAAGCCTTTTTTTTCCCCCCATGACAGATTCTTACATTTGATCTTGAGTGCACGCAGCAAATAGGCCTACTATAACAAATGTCTTGGAGGTCATTGCATTTTTGGCAATAAAACTATTGAATTTGCATACAAGTAGATTTCGATAATCACTAAATTCTAGCAATATGGTGACAAAATGCCTAAACATTTAGATTGGATTCATTCAAATACGTTTTTTGATCACTTAAAATGTTATTTTATTGTGTGCAAAGAGGCATTTCAGTGTATTGCAAATAACTACACAGAAGAAACCATATGTTTACATACACAAAGAAACATTTTTTTTTTTTTTTACTTTATGCCTGAGGTTAACCAAGATAAAAGGTTTCCTTCCTTTAGGTCTGTTTAAATGACCAATATTTCTATTTGCTGCATTTCGGAACAATGGAAGAATGTATTAGCTTTATTCAAATTGTGATTATAAACAGCATAGCAATGTCTAGTCTGAGAAATGCTTTGATTTTGGTGCAAAGTGGTCATATCAACTTCAGAACTAAGGCAAATATTTGAAGATGCTGGTCAAAGCATGTAAGGCTCTTATCCACAGTAAAATTGTTCTGTCTTGATGAATTTAATGAAAAAAACAACATTCAATTAAATTCAATAAACATTGCTATAATTATGGCTTGAGGAAGAAAGATAGAAGCTTGGATGTCTGATAACACCAACTGAAGTAAGGGAGTGGCAGCATCCTGATGGAGGGACCAGTGCACTACTACTAAAATAGACAATATGAGGAATACAATTATGTGGAAAGAGTAAAGAAAATGTAAGACTTTGTTTAGGGGGTTAAACTTTAAGCATAGAAAGGATCTTCCTGATCAATTGTCCTTCTATTAGATACAAATGAGCAACAGTAATTTAAGGGCACTAAAGTCAGAGTTTCGGAGGGGCCATCACAAAGTCTATACTCTGGTGACAAAGAAAATGTGTGTGAAAAGTTAAAATTAGGTGGCAAAGAAACTGGACAGTTACACCAGCTCTGTAAGCTATGGACCAGCTTAAGGATGTCCTAAATGTTTAAACTAAATAATATGTTAATCAATACCTTGGCATTTAGCAAATGGCAATAATGCTAGTAGAACTATCTAACACAAAGCAGTAAAGGGTTAGTGTAGGCTAATATAATGTCAGACAGTAAAACATATTTGGTCTAGAAAAAAAAAACAAAGTCAATATAAAAACCTTCATTACACCTGCAGTTGATAACGTTTCTATGTTGACAGGAATTCATTTCGGGGTCAAACTTTCAGTTATTTAGCCATGATACTGTGCTAAAGTCAAACTCGCTACCAAAGCCTATAGCTCTTCCACATTGAAAGACACATCTTAGCTGTGGTTGTCAGGGAAACGGTTGTCATGCCATGTTGTTAGGGTAGAATTCAAAAGTCTGATTCAGCAACACTTGATCAAAAACGTATTTTCATTGCTTATTTTAATATTGTTTATTATTTTTTCTGTTGCTTACAAAGCAAACTAAATTTATCTCGATGATTAAAGCCATTAAGTTGGTTGAGTAAAACCTGATAAGTATTGCTTTATCTTTAAGTGTCGAAGCTGTTACATGTCGGCCTATATCTACTCTTAAATATTTAGAATATTATCTTTAAAAAAAAAATCAGAAAATTGCTAAACTGGTCATACTGGCTTAAGTTTTAGCAGTTTTTTTTTTTTTTTTTTGATTCTGTTGTTCTTTATCAGTGTAACGCTATTAGAATCTATTTGTTCCAAGAAGCCATTCTGATGTTTATTTTTAATTGGATATCTCCTTTTTGCAGCTGTATAGCTACTACACATTTCAATCAGTAGATGGATTTTTATTTTTTTAAATACATTTTTATAGCCCTGGACAATTAAATAGTTTTCATGTGATCAAACCAATATTTTGGGGGACTAAGAATTCCATATAGTAGAAAGTGGAGTAGAGGAGAGAGCAGCAGGGGTAAAATGGCCGCCTTCCCTAAACACTGATCTGCAGCACCCCTCACCCCCCACACACACTATACCACCACCGCCACCCCCGTAGCTCAAATGATTCAGTCTGACTCTTTGTTTTGAAAGATCAGATCAATTTAATAGCTTTTGTTTGAGGGGATTGGTTTTAACTGCGTGCTCAGACGGCTGTCTGACATGAGGGAAAGTTTAAGGGAATGAAAGTGACTGTGAACCTGTGCAGATTTAAAGCCGCTGATCATTTATGTGACAAGAGTTTCATTTGCCTTCATGCGCTCTTAAATCCCAGGATCTATCATCTTAGGGAAAACCAGAACATCTCTCTCTCTCCCTTTTATTTTAAATTCTCTCCCCCCACCATCCAAGATCGGCTCGGTAAGAAATGTGTTTCTTGGATTTGGAATGCAAATGCTTTGTTCACATGAAGGGGGGGACCAGCGAGGAGCCTGAAAGCGACGAGTTTTTGATTAATGAGCTTTGAAATGGCTCTCCAGGAGCAATAAAGGATGAACTGCTCTTTCTACCCCCTCTCTCTCTTTCTCTCTCACACACACACACCTCCAGTCTCTCCCAATGTCAAAGCACCACCGTGTATTTTCTTATTCTGCTTTTATTGGCACCAATCTTCTTTATTAGTATTTTGAAATCAATTAAACGGCCACAGGTTACACTCCCTTCTTTACAGGAAAATTGCGGTTATTTTCTACTCTGTATTGCAAGGTTGGTGGTGGTGAGGGGTGGGATGGGGTGGTGGCCTAATCCTGTGGTCGAGTCTTAAAATATGATAAGTGACATGTGGAGGATGCAATAACCCATAGACTCACTCCCCTACATACCAATAAAACATCAATAATCCCGCGAGCCTTTTATTTTGCTAAGATGGGCTTTGTATTGGGAGCATAAAGCATTTGATGAGTTTTAGATATCCTGGTGTCTAATTATTGATCTTCTCTGCCTGTTTGGACTATACAGAAAAGGCTGTGGCTCAATAAACCTTCTTGGCGTTAGAGAAACTGCAGCGTTTTGTTCAGAAGTCAACAAAATGCAATTTGAAAATACAAGTTTAAGCACTTTATTTACAAAATGTTAAACACAATAAAATATAACATTTCAATATCATCGGAGTTTCGTAATTTATGGATGTCCAACTGAATGGAATAACAATGGAAGGCAAATTATTAGAATAATAAAAACGCAAAGGACTACACAAAATGACATGCTGGTGTGCGTATTTGATTTTTGCGATAGTCTACGTTTCACTTAAGGTTTTGACACAAGATTAACTGTGGACATGTTTTACTTTCCATAAATATCCCCCAGTCTCAGATTTATACAGTTCGAAATCCTCCTTTCTTTAAGTCGTATCATTTCTTTAAAAAAATAAAAATAAAGAAACAAACCCTGTTTTGCCCAACAAGTGCACCGCTCTGTCCAATCCGGGAACGCAAATCCACACTTATAAATAGCTCGCATAATGAACGATAAATAATGTGCAATACAAAAGCAATTAAATAATTAAATAGGCTATATGCTATAGTGCCGGGGATTATGCAAAATTAATGACGCAATAAATAAATAAGATGATGAAAATGAGATCCTTTAACAAACAGTCAATTTTTTGTCATTTTTCCAAAACAAATCTTTCCATCTAAGGATGAGATTCTACTTTTTGTGATCTACAATACTTACCTTCAAGTAACGGAATGAAATATTCAGTCAAACATTGCGCATTGCACTTGAGAATAAACCAAAAGGTTAAAAAAAGAAAAAGAAAAAAAAAGAAATAGAAATAACTATCAACAATTAGGCTAGCTTCTCAAAAATTTAAGAGAAATGGAGAAAGCTCTATTATTTAGAAAATAATTACACAATAGCATTAATAATAATAATATCAATAATACTGTCATAGTACACAGAGCTCGCTCGGAGCGTTGTTAATAGCCTAGTGAGGTAATAAAAAAGAGCGCAACGTAATTTGGCACGCAAATACACACACTCGCACCCACCCCTACACACAAACACGCGCACGCACAAGAAACGTCGTAATATTACAAATGCGTCAGTTTAGGCGCTTCCTGAATCCTTCCCTGAGAAACTTGGTGAGAGGTGAGGTCTGTGTACGTGGGGTGGGGGTCACACGGTCCGTGGTGGTGGTTTCCTGGGATCTGAGCGGCACAGCTGTAGTCCACACTGGTGGATGATGGGTGGGGGAGATGGCCGAGGTTGAACATGGGGCCCGAGGCTGGCATGGAATCAACAAAGTTCCCACCCACGTACACGGGGCTGCCTTGCAAATTGGCGTTGGCGAAGCCCCCGTTGCTCTGCATGCCGTGGTGTTCATACTCAGAACCCGGATAGCGCTTCTGCTGAGGGAGGCAGCCGCCCAGAGGCGCCGTGTAAGCGGCCAGACCATACATGTTCTGCTGGGGTTTGGCAAAGGGCGGCGGTGAGGGTGCGTCGTAGCTCAGGGTGTTCACGTTTTGGAGCTGGCCTCCGTATCCGGTGTGATTGGGCCCGCTCAGCGGGGGGCTTCTGTCCGGGGAGTGTCCCATAGGGGAGTGTGCCAGACCCTTAGACTTCTGGTCCTTTTTGTATTTCATCCTCCTGTTCTGAAACCAGATCTTTATCTGGCGCTCGGTGAGGTTCAACAGATTGGCCATCTCCACCCTCCGTGGGCGACAAAGGTAGCGGTTAAAGTGAAACTCCTTCTCTAGCTCCACGAGCTGCGCGCTGGTGTAAGCAGTTCTGACCCGCTTGGAGGCTGGTCCGGGTGGGCTTTTCTCATCGCTCACCTCTCCACCTGAGGAGAAAACCACAGCATCACCTTAGCGTTACTTGGCAAAATGAAGATTAGCTCATCTAAGCTGCAAGTTATGTCAAAGCCAAGACACAAACAGAGCCAGGCCAAGGTTAAACAAGGCCAGGGGCGTTACCAGACACAGGGTTTTCTGGGGATATGTATATGAAGTCATGGAAAAAACTTTAGACCACCCTTGTTTTGTTCGGATCTTTTTGTTTGTTTACTTTTTTTGTTTGTTTGTTGTTATTTATTGTATTTCTCAGGAACCTATAGATCAAGTAATTGGAATATTTCCATGACTGTATATCGTTCAGAAATTCTTTGGATGTGTATTTTGTATATAAGGACTTATATTAGTCTTTCATTCTTTTCAGAATATTAAGTTTAGAAATCTATATAACATTTATGTTAATTTTGTTATGCTCAGTTTTTTGTTTGTTTGTTTTTGTGCTTTATAAATAATGTAGGCTTCACTAACCCTGCTTTGAAATAAACAAAAGGGGAAAAATAGCAACCTTAACTAGATTTTCAACCAACTTTGTATATATTGTTGCTAACAGTTTATTTATTTGGGTTAGGTGAACTGATAAAGTTGGGGTAGAGTTGGAATAAACATATGATTTACCTGTGGCTTCCAGTTTTGGACCAAGATATGAAGAATTGTTGAGGTACTCTAAAGTTTCATAGTGAAAATCTAAATAGAAATCTGCAGAAACTATGCTATGCATAGTTCATTAGACATTGATCATGCTTTAATCCTCATTTTTCTTCTTAGTCATTTTGACTTTTTAGACTTTAGGCACTAAGAATTTCAGCCTCTGAGGGATATTTGTCAAGAACATTCAGCTAATATATATACTTGGTCACATATAGACCAGAAAAAAGAAAGAAATGGGATTTGATTGTACAGTTTAGTGAGGCTCTAAGGAGACATTCATTTGGCTCTTCTATCCAGGTAGTCCACCAGCAACCAAAACACCTCTCACCTTTCTGTTCATATTTCTATGTTTTAGAATTTGTACTTTTTGCATTCAATACCCCTTGTTTTAATAGATCGATGGAAATATATTGCATCATGTTTTGGTTACAATCAAAACACTTCAAATTGTTTAGTACATAAATAGTCAAGAGTTCCTTATAAACGTATTTTTTCATTTTATTTGTTATTTTATTATCAGTAATGATGTCTATTAAGTTTCCTTTAGTTCAGAACACAGGGTGAAAATGAATACAGTTTCTTGGTTTATAGTAGTTTATCATAATGAATAAGAAGAGGTAAATGTTTTATGTTAGAATGCTTTTTAATAGAGAGTTAAGATACACGAATATTATCTCTGCTAACAAAGATTTTCTGGGGACCAATGGGGTTAAAGTTTGCTTATACCTCAGGCCGGCCCTGCATGGTCTCCACACACTCACACATACGCACCATCAGGATCTCTACCTGCAGCAGCGCAGCTGTTGTTGTTCTTCTGTTTTGAGTTCTGCCTGGTCTCCTTCATCCAGGGGAAAATCTGTTTAGTGAGGGCAGGGGTGGCCGCCCCTGACGCGCTGCCATTTGGGGACTTTTTCTTCTGGGATCCTGAGCTGTTGGAGCTCGGGGAGGATGCAGACAAAGGGGGAACCTGCTGCTCAGAAATCCCGTTTGCTTGGCTGCTGCCGCTGCTGCTGCTACTGCTGCTGTTGGTGTTGCTCTGGCCACCGCTCTGCCGCAAGCAGTCCCCGTTTAGGTCACTGTCTTTGAGGGCCGGAGGTGGCCTGACTGCAGAGCTCTGAATAGGACACACTGAACTCTGATAATCAGTGTCAATATTAGGAGCAGGATAGGACTGATGAGCAGGGCCGTAGTTGTAGGAGTCTGGTTTGGGGTAGGTGTAGCCTCCAAACAGTCCAGAGTTATCGTAATAGGTTGCCTTCTGCATTTTGTGGATTCAAAGCCACAAAATGGGTGTTGATTATTCACGTGATTGGTGCTTCCCACAGTTGCTCCAGTCTGTGAGCTGTAGGTAGACAAATATCACTTATTATAACTTTACCACCTATTTTGAGGATAAATGATCATTATCAAAGTCAATTCAGCATTTAACTGAGAGAATCACATTTGCTGGTCTTTAAAGCACTTACATGTTAAACTCTAACATTTCTCCAGCTTTAAACTCCTGTCATCTTACTCTTTTTTGCCACAAAGCAGTTAAAGTTTAACTTTTTACAAAAAGGGACCCTCTGGGAGGCTTTAGTAGTTGCTCACAATTAAGTTGAATCAGCATTTGTCACACACATAAACACAATGCCCTTTTCAGTAATCACAGGCCTCACAAAGCCCGCAGCGCACTCATTGTTGTTTCCGCGCACACGCATTCAAGGATCCATTTTTACGCACGCCAGAGGCTGATATTAAGGGAATTATGAACGGGGGTGGGCTTTGCGTGAGCGTGCACGATGGATCGAGCGTGCTCGTGAAATGGAGAAAGAAAAAAAAGAGAGCGGGAGAGAAAGATAGCAAAGAAAGGATGCAGCGTGTCATGGTGGGATATGGATTATTCATTATAACTTGGGCAATGTCACATTTTTATGTTTCCATATGATCCACGCTTTATTAATTAATTAATTTATTATTTTATTTTTTATTCTTCCTTCCACTCCCCAAACTATTTTTTTCTAATTGATTTCATTATCAGAAAAAAAAAATAGATAAATGTTTTAATAGCATACTTGGTGTAATATAAATATGACTGGTAAAAAATAAAAAAAAAATGCGGATAAGAACATTTTTAACCCAAGGCAAAAAACATCAAAGACTCGCGTTTACTGTACGACGGTGTCTTCGGGAGGTCTGCAGTCTGCGCCGCGCATAACAATTGCACCTGTCAGTGCGGACCGCGGCGAAATTTATGGCCGCAAATGTCCTGGTTGTAAAACGGCCTCAGAGAGGAATGAAAAAGCAAAACACTCCCTGAGAGTCTACAGCCCGTCAGAAGTACAAAACTAAGCGTAGGAGGAAGGCAAAGCGAAAGAATTTGAGCCAAGCAGGTCTACCCCGTTTGTAAACGATTCTGCCTCCATTCTGCCTCTGCACTGCGAGCCAGCAGCTGTAGCAGGACAAACGGAGTCAATTTTGTTGTATTTTTTTAACCTACGAGTTTGGATTAAATTGCGTAATTTTCCCTTTATTATTTATTTTCGTTTTTATTTTATCCTATTTGTTTATTTCGTTTTATATCAACACAACAAGCGATTAACAAAAGAGGAATTTATTTTCAGTTCCTGTTCTTGTTTTGTTCTTCAAGTGGACTTGCAGAAAATGGAAATATGGCCTGCGTAAAGATTTACGCGTCATTCTTCATGCCTTCCTTTGATCCAATTCTTCTACGAAACACTGGGGAGCTTAAATGTGTCGCCACATAACGCATCGCCTTGTTAGCGCATGTTTTAGTTTTGTATCTCGTTTATCAATTAAATAAAATGTTACTCACCAAAATCTGCGCAGATCTCTTTTATAACGCTCACGCATTCATCACCGCCTCCATCTCGACCTGGAACACAAATAAGTGTTAAAAATAATATCTTAGTGATTTTTTTTTTGTTTCAGTAATAAATCCTTCATGTTTCATCTTAAATTGACATTAAAATGTATAATTTTTTTATTAGAAGAAACTCCAATGAAATAATTAAATAAATTTAAAGCTTTAAATAAACCAATAGAATTATCCTAAGCTCATCTAATAACCACCCAACTTTTTTTTTCTTCCTTTCAAGAATGAAAAGTCTTACATATGCACTTTCGCACAAAGCGACGGGCCAAATATCTAGCAGTCATAAGCGTTTTTAGGTGACCTTTGGGTCATTCTGCATTAAGCCAAAGTTTAATGAACAACGAGCTTTTTTGGCTCAAGGAGCTAAAAGTCGCCACCAAATTCAGATCAGTTTCTTTCTGCTAAGAGAGACAAGGGGATATGGTCGGCTGGAAATTTAACGCGAGATTTTTATTTTTTTTTTTAATTCCTTTTTAATTACTAGGAGGGCATCGTGCAAGCCTGTTGTGGCACAAACCAATTTATTATTATTTTTAATTTGTCTGATTATTTTTATTGCATTGTGTGAAATATATTGGGAGGCTCGCTCGATAATTTTCGCCCTCCAGTTGCTGTTGAGCACCCCGAGTTACTAGTAGCAGACAAGCCTCCCTTTTCACACGAACTGTGTTTTTCGCCTACGCGTTGTCACGGTAAGTTTGATCAACACAATGGGTCGGGACTCAAAGAGAAGTATTATTATCTCACGCAGTCGTTCAGACCTTCCAAAACCTTCTTAATATTTCTGTTGAATACACATACTTTCCAAAAAGGAGGAAAAATGTGATTTTGAGTTTGCTGCAAAGAAAATATCTATTATTTTGCATGCAATAGGCTATATGTATATTTTTTTTCTGTAGAAATCAAGTAATTTAAAATTGCTGTGGAAATAGAGCTGTAAAATAAGTATTTGAATTAAATGAACTAGAATAAGGTTACATCCTGGCGCTTTTATATTTGAATTACAGACAAAACCATGTAAAGAAGGCAAACATCACTCAATTAATGCATTGTTAACTTAAAAAAATACATATATATTTGTCTTTTGCTATTTGTCAAAACCCTTAAAGAAACCTCGAGCACAAATCAGTACAACATATAAAATGTTGCAAGCTGACAAAGCCATATGGAACAGAAACCACATAAATCAGAGCAAACGCCAGTGTGACGATAAGACAACAAATTAATGTGATTTACGATCCAGGACTCAAAAAAGAAAAGTTCCTCCTACTCTTCTCTTCTTCTCCCTCCGATCAAGCTTCCATAATGGGCTGAAAAGAACAGGTCTCATTCCAACGATAGTATTCGAATGGGAAACTATATTTATATATAGGCCTATAGGTGGTTATATGAAGAGTTGTTGCATATCCACTCATTTAACAAGCATAACCTCCCAGATGAAATGCATCAGAATATGAGAGAAAAAAATCATTTGCATTGTATTAACCCGCTGTTGAAGGTTTCTTTCTCGCCATGCATTTGCTTACCTGCGAATCAATTCATCAAAAAGCGGCTGCCTCACAGCTCTGACTTCCTCTCCGTGCAGCTTCTAGAATAAATCCTTCACCCCTCTTTTTTTCCCCCTGTCTGCAGACGGTACTGTCCTAAACCTGATCTTGCTGTTTTTCCAACATTTCCATACACCGGTTGGAGACAGTATTCCCGAAAGAATGGAATAAAAAAAAAAGCGAACCAGGTATCCTTATTCCAAGGAAGAGGGGGGAAACAGAAAAAAAAAAAATCCACTGGCAATCAATCAACCAGTGAGATATCGAGGATAGGCCTGTGTAGATTGGGATTTTTTGGGGGGGCTTGTTTCTGAAGCTTTTATGATGACAAATAAAATGGCACTGCCTTTTAGAAACAAGCATATGTGTTCACGTGATTTGCCCTCTTCCTCATGCAGGGAGCTCCTACCTCACCGGTCCACTTTGATAAAGGGTGGCGTTTATGTGCTCGTCTGAGGTTTGTGATTGAGAAAATGTTCCTACTTCTCTGAATATCAAGGACTGCAACCCGCATGCCTCAATATTTAAAGGCAGGACTGTTTGCTGTTTTTTGTATCTATTATCAGTCCATATTATTGCATTTTGATAACAGCTATTCTATAATCTATGCAATAACCATGTATGATGATAAGGCAATTTTGCGTTGCAATGGGAGTATTTTCACAAAGGCTTTTAAGATTAGTACATTTTGCAAGGAATTTATAAATAAAAACGAAGAAGAGTGCTTTTGACGCATCACCCATGGAGAGTGGCATTTCTGCAGATCACTGGTGTGCCATTTGTATTTTACAATGATTTATGAAATAAATTACACGATAGGTTTTCTTGCAGCTGTTCCTGGATTGTATTCAAATAAAACACATTATCATCCTGCGTTTGTTATTTGTCTCTGTGTATGTGTGTCTATCTTCAACCCCTGCTTGCAGCACAAAGAGCCACTGGAGCATGCTCGGCTTCTCTTGCATTGTTTTCCGTATTAATCATCAAATAAAGGGAATGACGCCAAATAATAATAATAAAAAAAATGCATTGGAAAACTAAAATGGATTAGCAGAGATGCATCTCGCAACTGCAGGCTGGTTGGTTGAGCGGCGGGTTGTTCTCGCTGCAGAACAAGAAAAGAAGAAGGGGTTGCAGAGCTTGTACAGCGTCACCGGCATATGAACAGAGGGGTAATAAAAGTGAAAGATTTACAGTTTTCGGCCGGCCCCCCAAACAGTCTCCCTCGCACCTTTTCAGGAATTACTGGGAGTGATTTACAAGGAGGCAGAACTGTCAGGCGGTCCAAACCTCCAGCACTTCTGATGAACCCAATGCAAACAATGCCCTTCTAAGAATAAAAATATTAAGACATAAATGCCCGAAAATAAAAAAGATGCATGAGCAGCTATTCATCTTATGCTGCTACAATACACTATAAATCAACATCAATTTATAACTCACTCCTGAGTGTCATTTTAAAGTCCTAAAAAAATAACTTTACATCATTAAATGCTCGTTCAAGATATATTAAAGAATGCAAAATTAATAAATAAACGGACTATCACTACATATTATGATTACACCCCTAAATTCAGTCAATATAAACGCTTAAAAACAGTGAATCTTAAACAAATGTAATGATAAAAATAATAATAAAAAAAGAAGGAGGAAATAGGCTTGTAGACACCATAATCCGCAGCTTAAACATTTGCGCCCATGCAGGAGCGCACACAACAGAGAAGGGGGTGCAATACATCAAATATCATCGACATTTGATATCGTCATTTGCCAAGCTGAGGCAACATGAAAGATGCTGAAATATTTACCTACCCGAGCATCCATCGGTTCAGAGCCGCAGCTAACAGTCGCGCCGAGTATCGGATATTATTTTCTTTGGAGGGGGGATCTCTTCAGTTTTCAACTCTGATAGAGTCCTTGCGATTAATGACGACGCCGTGTTTCTAGGGGGACGTGCTGCATTAATTATTTAGACAATCACGTGGTTAGAGAACAGAGAAGCGGAGTGGTATGTTCTCTGGATTATATCTCTGAATGCAGACGGAGCACTTTAATATATCTTAAAGGGGGGGTTGGTTGGTCTGTTGCCTGTCTGGCTCGGAGAGGCTTCTGTGAACCAACAGCTGGAAATCAAATATGGCCGGATGGAGAGCAGCAGCGCTGTGTTCCTGTGCACTGGTTGCAGTGTCATTGAAAATGGCACTGCCTTTGGCTCCCATTTATTGCTGTTCAGACATGTAGGTCAGTGTGGCTGCACGCTGTATATTATGGGCTGTTCTGACCCGCTAACAGAGTTGCTTGATTTTATTTTCTTGTTGCAGTTCCAGCAGCTGCATACAATGTAGAGGGATTGCACTATAAATAATGACTAATATAAAATGCACACACTTATACAAATGGAGCTGTAATGCATATTAAGTCATCTACAGGATTATATGTGCCTATATCATTTCATCTCTGCATGTATATCACACATGCTTAGGTTGCACACATAGGAGCATGAGTAAATGGAAACGATAGAGGGAGGACTGCAGATTGTCTTTCCACATGTCTGTTTATAGCCGCTTTGTTTGTATCAGAGTTGATTCTTAGAGTGAAGGGTCGGAGGTCACTGCTGCAGAGAGACATCCCCAATAAAGCCACAGCTGAAATAAGCACAGTGCCCCGTTCTATGTCTGTGTATCTTAACGGTAGAAATGAAAAAATACAATGTGTTTTCATGATATGTAGCCATGATAGGGGGCAATCTGGTTTTTGGAAAGATGCAAGTGTGCTTGGATTTTGTCTTGGGTTTCAATAAAAACAGAGATATTAAATTTAGGGTTGTTTTTTTTTTTAAGTATTATTATTCTTTCTTTTGATCAATTCTGCAGGGAAGACTTTATCGTTTTGGAACAGTAACGGGAAAAGAACATTGGCATGTTCAATTAGATCAGCAAATTGGAGTATTTAGGTGCTTATGCTGAATATTAAAAGTACTTACTGGAATTTTTTTGTGGGGGTGGGAGGGGGGTGTTCACAATAATTTGTAAACTCTATTCAGAATATGTTAACTCAAAAACTGATTTTGATCTAAAATAAAATATCAATATTTAGTAAGGTCTCCTTGCAATGTGTTTTTTTTTTTTTTGTCCCTTCGACTCTTTTTAATGACTTCTATTGACTTGGGGGGGACATTAGCTATCTCTAGATCCTTTTAGAAAGGATCTACAAATATATATATCTAAAAAAAAAAATATATATATATATAT
>NW_015150585.1:195868-213520 GCF_000732505.1 Cyprinodon variegatus
ATATATATATATATATATATATATATATATATATATATATATGAATCAATCCTCTTTTCATGTAAAAACAGAGCTTTCCCCTAATGCGAACAGATGAAACATTGTTGTTTGTGAAAGTCACATTTTATAAGGACAGAAGGCTTTATAAACCCATGCAGTGCGCATTTGCCCCATTTGTAAGTATTTTCTGAAAGCCTCCATGTGTTTAGCCTCAAGGGGTGATCTTCTTGCGAGAACGTGTATACACACAAATTATATATATATATATATATATATATATATATATATATATATATATATATATATATATAAATGTGTGTCAGAATGAGCTGACAGATTTTAAATAGCCCTTTTATTTTGAATGAATTATCTCCCAATCTGCGTTATGTTTCATTGCCGGGTGAAGGAAATAAATAAATATAAGAAAAAACTTATTTTGCCAATATTCAAACTAATAATCAGTAGAAATCTTTATTATTTATATAATTCTTACATCTCAAAGCACCGTACAAAGTAAAAAGCATTTACAAAAATAAAAATTGAGGGAAAGAATTGCATATTGACAAATGCAGGAAGACAAATACAAATCAGAGCCTCCTTAGGCAGGGGAGGGGTAATATAAATACTGTTAAAACACGTGTAAAACTGCGGAATTCACTGGCTCTTTACTGTGAATGAGCTTTAGCTTCTTCTTTTTTTTTTTAGGCAGTCTGACAGGCTTTTTCTCCTCCAAACTGAAGTAGCGCCTGGGAGAGAAAATGTTGCCTGTCCGGCGGGTCAGGAGGTGCTGGGGTCAGTCCTTGCGGCTGAAATGTGTCCCCTGCATGAACCTGGTTTAGCTGCTTTTGTCGATCTTCGGCTGAAATACCTTTTCAGTTCTCTGTTCAGAAAGACTTAAGAAAAGAGACCTCCTCGCACTGGGAAAACGATTGCCCTTTTCTTGTTGTTGTTCGAGCACAATGACGGCCTAAAACAAGAAATATTTGCCCCGATGAGTGACCTGAAAGCGCTCCCTTCTTCCACTCGGTTGGTTTGGTGTTACCAAAAAAAAATTATCATATTTTTGATCGAAAGTTTGCAGAAAGACATGCTAAAATGAGCAAAACCTACTAATTTTTATATAAAAAAGAAACTTTTTAACGAAATTTTTGAGTAAACGCGTGTGCTTTGCGAAGATTTACATTTTCTTCATCAAATAAATAAGTAATAATCAAGGAAAAATAGACATACATTCCTAATATTCAGGATTTGGGAGTTTCTAAAAAAGAAATGCAATTTTGGTGCCATGCAAGAACGAATAATCTTTCATGTGAGAGAGAGTTTTCTGAAAATGTACACTGTTTACAAAGATGTCAAGGGAGATTTATAAGGGCACTCGGAATCCTTTCCGCGCAGGAATGTCTTAGGTCTGGGAATAATATATGAGCTAAGATAATTTTTTACAAAATAAGTTAAACAAACAAGTTACAGAATGAAAAATATTTTTTTTTCCTTTTTTTTTTTTTTGCAAAGAAAGTTCTACGAGTGTTTATGCAAATAACGCTTCCTTCAAGTACCTATATTGTGCGTTTTGTGGGATGAAAAAGAAAAGATAAAAAGCGAGGGTCTTGCCTCATTGATGTAAAATAAGAAAACAGAAAAAAGGAAACACTGAAATTTATGTAAGAGGAAACATTTGGCCTATATTCGTGAAATTAAACATTAAATAAATCATTATAGGCCCAATACAAATATAAAAAAAACATTATTTTCTGACTGTGATGAAATTAAATATAAGCAAGAAATATTTCCAACCTCTCAGTAAAAGAAAACGATTGGTTTTCTGATTCATTCTTGGGTCAAAATTGCTGGAATCAATTTTGTTAAATAAAAAAAAATGCACAAACGACACCAGTCCATGCAAAAGTCGAAATGCAGCTTTTGTCTTTGTTTATGTACAAAATATGTGTCCTGAAACCTCCTCCTATGTCCTTTATAACGCTGTTATATCAGTCTGGTTGTCCTTCTGATGGTTTTGCAAATGGCCAGAGGCCGGCGCGGATCTGCCTTTGGTGTTGGGAAGCTTGTGGTCCTTCTTCCACTTCATCCGTCGGTTCTGGAACCAGATTTTTATCTGTCTCTCGGACAGACAGAGTGTGTGGGCAATCTCGATCCGCCGCCGTCTGGTCAAATAGCGATTAAAGTGGAACTCCTTCTCCAGCTCCAAGACCTGCTGCCGAGTATATGCGGTTCTGGAGCGTTTGGGCTCTGATCCCGTGTAGTCGGGGTTCACTGGTTTGGAAAACAACAAGAAGAGGAAGGAGGAGAGAATAAATCAAGAGTTACCGCATGTCACCAACTGAAGCATGCAGGCAAAAAAGAAACAAAAAACAACAACAAACAAAACAAAGAAAGTAGCTGTTGTCAGTGCGCAAAAAAATCCATAAAAGAGTGTAAAACGCAAAAATAAGAAGCCCATTGATTAGTTTAAAAGAAGAAAAAACCTTTAAAACATTTCTTCCTCAGATACATGCACTGGTGGCCAGTATGTGCCCTCTGAAGCTTTCTGTGGCCTATTTCCTCAGCTATAAAAATTTATGACTAGTGTAATTGTCTAGGCCTTTGAAAGACGCCCATAAATATTACATTAAATGACTTCCTATAACTACCAACAGGGAAAAACAGGAAAGTAAATCTTACCAGTAGTTACATGAACTTTCTTCATCCAAGGGTAAACTACTGCAGGTTGCTTGGCTTGGATCCCATTCTGATTCTTTGCGTTTTGCTGCAGCCCACAAGTCCGAGGTCCGGTGTTTTGGACTGGGGGCCCTTGCTCAGTCTGTGCCCCAAAGTGGGCCGTGTGCCCGGGATGACCCCGGGGCTGCACCGCGGAGTCCGACACGGGGCTGCAGTTGAACGGCTGCTCTGTGTAGTTTGATCGCGGATAGAGGATCCCTGGGTGCTGGAAGTCCGCGTCCTGCGCCGGGCTATAGAAGTCCGAGCCCTGCTCAGGTATATAGTTGTTCTGCGAGTATTCCTCGCAGGGAGGAAATTTGGGATCCACATACTTAGAGTTCACCATATACGAACTCATGGCCATTAATTTCTGAAGGTAGAAAATACTAATTTTTCTCGAGTTGTCTTTTTTTCCTCTCCTCCATAGAGCCCTCCTACTTGGTGTCAACTGAATAAAGTTAGCGAACCATGTGACCAGAGCGGCCAATGGAGGTGATGCGGGTCCAAACACGAGTAAACATACAACTAAATGGGATCTTGCCTAAATGAAGACACACCTAGATAAGACTCGTCAGAATAAACAAACATCTAAAACTGCTGCTTTAGTGAGTAAGCAATACCAAAAGTTGAAATGCACACAAAACAACAACAACAACAATAAAAAAATAAAATAAAAATGTAAACCATTTGCACAATTAAGAGAACATTTGCACAGAATTATTTAGAAATATCTTGCAGGTTTAAGTTTTACAAAAGCAGATATATAAAAGATAGAAAAGTTACTTGAAAGCATGGTGTTCAACAGAGGGACCAACAAAAGCTACAAAAAGCCCCTTGGCATAAAAGCAGTGAAATAATGACCAGGGACAATTGATGGACAGTGGCTTTGTCATGAAGGGGTCATCCAAAAGTTACACCAATCTCATCCCTTCATCTGCCCCTGTCTTTCTCTTTTTAAACCGTCTTGGGAGCCTATTGGGCAGCAGCAACAGCAGCAGCACTCCTCTGCAAATCAATAATGTGGAGACACAAGAGCCAAAAGCCACAGCTGGAGCGGGCTGAAGCTTCTTTTTACTTAATGCATTTGGATTCTCATTCCAAAAAAAGAAACAGCAACCTCAAAAACAGACACTTTCCTGATCAAATTATTCACTCTCACCAGAATCCCATTGAGTTTCTGTGAGTAATGTGTTGTTAAGATTTACTAGGACTTTTACTGTAACAATACTTTGGGCCTCAGAAGCCCATAACTCAGGGTTTTGAAGGTTTTTCATCGACCATATACTCCCCTAGAAACGAATCTGTGAATCTGGTTCCATCACACAAATTCGGTTCTACAGGGTATATATAGACGACGGGAAGTGACACTCTCCAAGGCATCAGTGTTTCACATGCACAGCAGTAAGTACCCCATAAGATAAGATAAGATAAGATAAGATAAGATAAGATAAGATAAGATAAGATAAGATAAGATAAGATAAGATAAGATGAAATAAAATAAGATAAAAAAGGCGTACAATGCAACATTTGAAAACCTATGCAAACCCAAATAACTTTTTAAGTGCCTTTTACATTGGATGTGCAAATAAAAAAATTGGCATTCCTAAGAAAAAGCAGAATAAAACCCTATAATATTATCTAATTGATAGATGACACATATCATTCCAATTTTGACTATATGCATTAACCCTTATGCATGTTTTCATCAAACCAAAGTGTTTAAATCTATCAACTAACATTGGAAATTAAGAAGAATCTATATATATATATATATATATATATATATATATATATATATATATATATATATATAGTGCAGGTGTTTTTGAGTATTGTGCAGATGACGGAAAAGGTTAAAAGTTATAAAACATTTGCAATTTAAAATCTTTAATTTACTGTTACTGTTCTATAAAAAATCCTAAATTTTAGGTGAGATTGAATAAATAAATGAAATTGTAGATACAGAAAATAAAAAAATAAATAAATAAAAAAATAAATAAATAAATAAAGCTCTAAGGCATAAATATAAAAAACATACTTCATCACTGTTCTTATCCCCTTCAAAAAGCCCAAGTTCATCCCCATAAACAACCATCCCACCAACGAATAGAGACTAAAAAACGTTCTAAATATCTGAGGGGTCGTTAAAATCTTCCAAACTTCTAAATATAGGACTTCACTTAAAGCTTTTGTCAAACAGTTCAGCACCACTTTGGGCGCATGAGCAGATAACCCCCAGACGCTTCGTGTGGCTGCTGGATGATCTTGAGGCTCTTATCACCGACTGGCCGAAAGATGAGGCTAAAGGCCAGCAGGGTCAACCAGAATCATTTACAAAACTATCAAAAACTTTAATTATTTTTGCTGCTGCTGACAGCTCAAAAGGGTGCAAAAGTTTACCAAATCCTCCCTAGCTGATACCCCAAAGCAGCCAGCGGCGTACCACGGCGAGAGGCCTGCACTGGATTTAAATTACTTCAATTCTGGATTTTAATTACTTTAATTTAAATCCAGTACTTCACAAATTAGATACAACGGAGAAAATGTGTTTTTAAAGATATTTTGCATCAAACCGACGATTTAAATAGTTAAAGGATAACAATAATAATAATAATAATTTAAAAAAGCAATAATCCAAATAAACGTTGGGTACTTAGAGGGAGGATTCTTGGATCGAAAATCGAGAAAAAAATTACATTTACAATTAGACTATAAAGATTGGATCACAATCATAATCAAACAAATGAATAAAAAGATAGATAGATGACTAAAGACGTCCGGAATTAAGCACATTATTCACTGCAAAACGTTTAATTTAATAAAACTTATTATTAGTGTTTTTGTGCGTTGAGGGGTTAATTCATAAGGCCTTAATATAACCGAAGTAAGCCTAAAAAAAAAAAAAAAATAAATAAACATTTTAAAGAACTTTCTGCCAACGAGTTCCATGTTTTACACATTAATGTAACTGAGAAAACAAAAGAAGAATTGGGGACCTTATCTGTTTTAGTCTTTTTCATTTAGGACAACAATTAATGTATGTGCGGCAGCTATAATATGGGAAATATAAAAAGTTCCTTTCCTACTTCGGGTTATAATATAAGACGCCCTGACCTGCCTTTCACCTTCCCTGCTAGTCGTCCAGACGGGTCAAAGCCGAGAGTCACAACAATAGAAATGATAAAGTCAGCATTTCCTGCTGCTTGACCAAAAGCCAGCCTATCTGAGAAGCCTTTCTTTTAATCTGAAACCATATTCTGATAGAGCACGGTCAGACAGCTATTCTCTCAAACAAATATTGAATTGACTGTAAATAACAGAAAACAAATCCAAACCTGTTTTTGAGCTGTCTAAAAGCTAAAAAAAAATCTAAAACAGCAGCCATATTAAGTCAAAAATAGGATTGTCAGATGTTTTTGCATTTTTGAAGACAAACAGAAAACAAGGTGAAAAATCAAAGCATATTGTTTAGCCAGGCCTCTTGTTTACGCAGAGTAATAACATTAAGCTCAACTCCCACACATCAACGAGTTGCGGCGTTAGCTCCCAGCCCCGTGCAAATCCAGCTTTTACAGACAGGAAACGGTTCAGCCTGAGCATTACGCATGTGACATCACACGCCCATAGCACAATGATAAAACAGAGCTTACCATAGAGACTGGAACACATGGTGCACCCTGCGCCAAAAACACATCCACAGTGGAGGAAAAAAAGGATAAAATTCAAGCCGGTGGAGCTCCCTTCTTTGTATGTCATTGGGAACACTATTCCAGCCCATCTGGACGCGCTCACTAATACACAATGAGAATTATATTTTGGCTTGTCAAGTCCCAGGCCATAAAACAAACTTTAATGGCGTCACGTGCTTTCTCACAGCCATTCACGACGCTGCGCGGGCCCATAAATAACCCTCAAAGTTGCACTTGCTCAATAATGCAGATTGCATTAATGCTCCCTGCAGGAGGGAAGAATGAGCAGAAATGGAGAAGCTGATTAGAGAGAGAAAAGTATTTGGCTGCATTACTTAAATTTACATTCTTAAATATTTATCAGTGTTATTAATAACGATGCAAACAGATATGTGCAAAATTATTTGATTTAATAACATAGGGTTGTTTATTCCTAATTTTAGCTTACATCTGTACTTAAAGCTTTTGACCTTTAATTTCCTTCTTAGCAGTGTCTCAAGTGCATTTATCTCCCAAGTGCGCTTGCCAAAAGACTGATGTCATTTATTCTTCCACCAATCCCTGACTGCAGCCAGCCTTTGCTCCTCCTACACTGGCTGAACAAATACAGGAACTCTGAAAAGATTTCCTTATATAAAAGTTCTTCTGTTATTAGATTCCCTCATTGATGTGTTTGTTGTTCTATATCAGTTATTTTAAAGATATTCTATAATTAACCTCTGCAGTCAATATAAAGGCCTCATAATGAATGACATCTCCATGAAATTTTTTTTATATAAAAAAAGATGCATTTCTCTTTTTATAGCAAACAAATGGGTCAAGTTTCTGTCAGCACATCATATTTTCTGTGTGGATAATCTGAAATTAAAATGTTTTGTTATTTCAAAAATCCCACTCAAAGACAAGCCAGACCACGTGACTCTCAACCCATCCATTCACTGTTCACAAGGAAGTAGCTTGTAAAAGAGTCGAGAGGCTGAGTGTTGGGCAACAGCGCCTTCTGCTGGAAATTTACACTCCTTTCCCACTGCAAAAGGATGCATTTCCACATGAAGGCCAAACAACCCAATGATAAAGGACATTCAGTGACGCAGAAGTGCATCAGTAGAGAGTTATTGAACAATACGACTGCAAACAAATAGTCATGTATCAAATGACATGATGGAAAGTAATGTTTTGTTGTTCAAGTTGCATTAATTCCCAAAATGGCACAATATGTTGAGAAAAACAACTGCAAAAGCATAATTTTATGTTTCATTCTTTCAGTGCTTATGATAAATGTATTAATATCAATATAAATTAAAATTGCAGTTTTTGGTATGAAATTGGTTTACAGGACAAACTGAAGGTGATTCTGGGGATAAAAGCACGTTTTAATAAAATAAAATGAAAATAAAACACCTGAAAGAATTATGTTAAATAAAGTAGGTTAAACTGAAAGCACCTTTGAATATTACTAATTTAAAAAACAGTTTACCTAAAACCAAACCTCTCCCCATAAAACAATGTTAAAAAATCCAACACAGATTAAAAAACACATCAGTTAATATACATGCTAAATCTAATCCAGTGGTTTAACCCCTCTCTAGCATTTAGGTTGTATAATCGTCCATAAAATCTTTGTCTAGGCGAAAGCTGCCTAATTTTCTCAAGCTTTGCACCTCTCCTCTATAGCAGGGTCCATTTTGCCGCATTGCAGTAAGGCTGTAAATACTTTCGCAGCTGCCTGTCAAGCTGCAGTGAAATACTGTCTTTGTTCAGAGGCCCTCATCTCCAAGCAGCTAAAAACAGCCCCAAAAACTGGACTTTGTATGTTGGACTGTGCAAATGTGGAATATATTAACAATTACCCTCTCCTGTGAAAAACACAGCGCAAAATCCAACGATTTTAGCTGAATGGAGTAAAGGATTAATATTATTGCTCCTGTGTGCAATGATTCCACACATGAAATCCATTCAGATTTTATATATAAATGAATGCAAATAAATGGCGCACATTTGTAATAAAGAAAAAAAGTAAAATTTTCAAATTGATATCTTTCCTAAATAATATAATATAGTTGTTTAAATAAAAAAATGCAGCCTAAGATCTTTTTTTTTTTAGTCGAGCAGTGTTTACGCACAATGTAAAGAAGCTCCACCATAAAAATACAGTTTATCATTTATCAAACAATTTTATGTCAGCACCACAGCACTGTAGCAGTAAAATATTAAAATTAATAGAAGTTTGTCTTTTCTGCTTCAAAAGGATAAAAATATAACATTTTAGCATACTGTGCATCATCCGAAACTTGTCACAGGATTACCTCACCCCTCATTTACATGACTAATGAAACAGGAAGCTGTCAGACAGCGCACATGCACAGGGACGCGCACAGGCAGATCTTACCTGTATTCTGTAGGTAATCCACTTTCGTTCTTTCATATTGATCAAAACAGTACATTTCGACCAAAGCTCCGATGAACTGCAGCTACTGCTCTGCAAATGGACGAAGAGGTAGAGCTGGAGCTGTTTTGTTTTTTTCCCCGTCGCTTATCTCTTGGGCTTGAAGTTTGCTCAAAAACTCGCCGATCTGATTAGACGGTTTTTCTAAAACGAACTGTCGGAGATTTTAAACGGAAAAGGGCGTCTGGTTCGTTTTGGTTTTAACGGCGTATGGACGCAGAATGCAGTGAGGGGGGAAAAGTCGCCTGGGAAATCAGGAAAAGGGCCATGAAGACGTTTGCCTCTCACACATGACCAGTGGCATCCAATGACAGGCGATGGAGGCGCATAAAAACGCTCTATTGCCGAGTTGTAAATTGTCCTCTCACAAAAAAAGGAATTTGGACTGCAGCAATTCTCCCTTGCTCTGCGCATAATGGAGAAGCCCTTCACTGTCCTCCGTCCACTGATCTTCCCACAGAGTTTTTGCAAACTATTGCTCACCCTATGAAGGCCCTATAATGTTTTTGGCTGAATTGTTTTCTTATGAATGCAAAAAACAAAAAATAAATAGATTTTAAAAAAAGAAGGCAAGAAAAATCATTTGGAAGCTGCTTTCTTTCATATTATTAGATTATAAAAGTATCCAACTATACATAAGGCTAAGGCTTCTAAATGTCATATAACAAAACTGATTTTAAACATTTTAGCTGAATCCCCACTAAACGTAAAGATCTAAATTTGATTTGAAATGTTCCTTAAAGACACAATTAGAAAAATTCTCAGATTTCTATTGTTCTGAAGCATTCATTTTAGCCTTAAAAGCGTATTTTACGCACCGCCCTCTCTGCAGCTTTTACAAATAAAATAGCTAACCTCTTATTCCGGGTGAATATTTTTTAACCTTCGAGATTTGCAGTCTGAATAATAATCCAACCACAGTTTCATGCATGTTACCATTCCTTCCTAGCAGCAAAAAAGGAATTTCCCTCATTTCATTCTTGTTCAGTCTGGTAGCAGCTGGAGTCAGCTCTGTGGGATTTATTGTAAGGCTGTAGCTTTAGTTTCCTGTGTGTGCATGTGTTTTCACCAGTGTTTTCGTGTGAATGTGGGGACCACGACTTTATAGTGTCATTCCACGGGAGGTAAATAGATTAAGAGATTATTTGTCACTTATTGCTCCTATATAGCCACTGCAATGCTCTGACATTACAGAGTCGCCATGGTGCAGCAGATTCCTTTGGTCTTCTGTTGACCATATGCGGGCAAAACCAAATGAACAAAATAGTTGAAAAATACAGGGCTTGGGTTTACATAGATCTGTATCTGTAGAATTTATAATGGTCAGCTTAATAATACTGTGCATTTCTGCAGGTTTGTCAGTGAATGCAAAGAATAAAAGTGGCTTTTTTTTTTTGAAGGTACCTTATTGATTAAAGAGTATAAACAAAATAAATGCCTTTTCGACAAATTTTCTCTGCAGCTACCATCGGGGGCCAGCTGCTGCAGTTTTATCGGACGAATGTATGGATGTTTACTTCTATTATTCTTTCAAATAAACATGTATCCCCACGGTTCAGTTCGGGTGGGGGAGGTTATATGGAGGGTAGATTTAATTGCACAGCTTCAACCCTACTGGACACCTAGTCTAATAAAGACTATGGGCTTCTTTTATCTTTTTTTCAACTCTCCATTTCAGTTGAGTTGCAGATTGTCACGGATAAAGACAATTGCTTACTATTGAGGAAGTTATATTTCTTTGCGCAGTTGATGATGATCACCGGTTTGCTTTGACTGGTTTAAATGTTTTAACAAAGAATTTTGAGTAGGCTGTTCACCATCAAATTATGTAACAAATGCTAAAATACTTCAAGGTTGGTCGCAAATCTTGGAGATATATCAGTGCAATGAAAATATTATGAATAAGATGTCAAAAGCAAAAAAAAAAAAAAAAAAAAAAAAAAAAAAAAAAAAAAAAAAAAAGCATCTCATTCAAGGAATTCTAACATCCCTTGTTTCACCCCAAGCAGGATTTTTTTTCTTTCACGACAGACAAAATGTCTGTTCCTTTCTCAGTATACACTTTTCTTCCCAGGAAGTTTCCTTTAAGCTTTGTTCTGTTTCATGTTTCGATTTAAAGCTCCAAGGAAATAAAAGAAAAATGATAAAAACTAAATTTGGCATTAAAATCAGCAGTTTTCCGATTTCTTAAGGTGAATTCAGTTGATGGTAATTAATATAAACTGCATTAAGTTTGCTGCAATATACAGAATTTAAAAACGTGTAGCATATATAACATTTATTAAAATCTTTATAAATATGTGGATGTTTTGTAGGTGTTATTTAAAGTATTTTTGCTTAAAGCAAAGATGCTTCAGTTATTAATAGCTTTAATAGACAGTGCTTCCAATGCGTGTTTTTTTGTGTGTGTAGTGGTCAGGGTGTAGGCCTTCTCCTAAGGTCACAAAGCGTGTGAATATTATTCAAAACCGCGGCTGCAGCATGGCTACAGTCTAACATAGCTCTATCATGGTCATGCAGGCACATGACACATTGTCTCTCTCTGTTGACACTGAGAGAAAATTCCGGCAACACAACATAATGCACTCCAATTTGCATGCCTGCGTTATATTCCTCCTGGCCTCTCTTTGCCTCAGCCTGCGGGTTACAAAAGAACAAACCAAACCAGAACACTGTTTCCCTCCACAGTTTCAATTGTTCACTTTACAGCCTGCACTAATTTAGACTAGTCATATCTACACAGGAAGGGGTATTTGATTTTTTTTTATTGTGGGCTAAGTGTCTAATCAGAAGCACGTGGCCTCCATTTCAAAGGGTGCAGTCTTTCCGGCCATGACAGTCGCCTTAAAATCTCCATTAGAGGCGGTGCTCTCATCACACGGACACCCTGAACACATCAAGGTTGTAGATTAGAAGCAGAAGAATCAATTCAACATGTCTTCTAATTGTTGTAATATTTGTCTTTGTCTTGTGCTTTAATGGCGCCGTCCTCTGCTTGTGTTTGGACATTTGAAACATCGATGACGCTCAGGACTGTTTCCATCAAAGGGAAGCAAAGCCCTGAAAGTGTGGCCAGCTCTCCACAGCATAGTAATATATTTCTGTTCGTTGAGGTGTTAAGTCTATTTGATGGAGAAAAAAATGTTGTCCCCGAATTGTATTGCTAAAAAAACATATAACAACCTTTATCCATAAAGAAAAACTGAATTTAGTTGAAGTTGCTGCATTGCGCTTTAGCTGTTCCACCAAGGAAAGGGACGGGAGTTTATGATTGGCTATTAGATTTCCACCATTTTTAAATCTTCATCTACCATCAAAGAGCCTAAGGTCCTCATTCCAGATACCGCACTCCCCACCCCCAAATAAGGTATTTGAAAATCATGTACTCCAACTCTCTTTGGGCTTTATAAAGCACACTGCAACAAATAGCTTTCTGATAGATATGCACTTGAAAAAAAATCCAAATCTAGATAATTTTTTCTTAAAATAATTGCATTTCTTCCTGAATTGAGGTAAAATAGACATTTTGCCAATGGAACAAGACAATTTACACTTAAAATAAGAACACACAATTATTTTATTTCAAGTGCATAATTATTAATTATGCACTCTAATTATTGTATTTTAAGAGTAAACATATCAATCCATTGGCAAATCTTATTTATCTTCTCAACCTGAGGCTAAACACACTTAATTTAAGACATTTTTACTAATTTCTAGATCATTTTTGCAGTGTGCATGAAACTTGCGCTTAAATTTATATGAAATAATACCAAATAGGTATTATTAAATAAGTTCCTAGTTTTCCCAGATTAAAAGCCTATGATGTCCAGTTTTAGCTTTTGGTTTCGATGCACCCAAAGGCTATTGGTGGCCCCCATGTGGCCAACCCATTCAAAGCTTCCCATAGTCCCCCATGATTTTATCGCAACGAATCTAGCATTTTCACACGGTTTATTTGCCCTATTCCATTTTAAGAGAACTCTTTGGTACCAAATACAAAGAGTTGTTTCCACGCTTATTTTAGATTAAGAATGTGCGTTTTTTTTCGGGGGGTAGGTAAAAAAGAAAATGAAGGGGAACTTAATTTTTTTCACTCCAACCACGGTAGTATTGTTGTTGTCTTTGATGTTGCTTTTTTTCTCAGTAAATTTGCTGTTATTAACAGCAAAGTTTGACAGAACGCTGAAGAAGCGCCAGAGCCTTTATGTTAGTATCAGAACTATTAAACCACTTAATATCATTCATCTGCATAACATTTATTGCATGTTTTATCACTGCTTTGGCTAAATTTACAGATGCTCTCTTTCTAAAACACACATCTATCAAGAGACTAACTATATAAATGAGGAAAAATAAGTCTACATGCAGAATTACATAAAGATAAAATAAATCCCAAACATTGAGAATGTTCTTCAACTGCAAAAAACATCTAGAATTAAGTATTACATTTTTTTAAATAACTGTATATACCCTTAATTTTAGTAGGTAAATAAGATAATTTGCCAGTGGAATGAGTATTTCTACTCCTAAAATAAGACAATTAGATAATATTAACTTGAATTAAGACAAAACAATTTTTTTTCTTATTTTAAATGTAAATTGATCATTTTTTCCATTGGCAAGGTGTCTTACTTATCTCCTCAATTCAAGGCAAAATTAACTTAATTTAAGCAACAAAAAAAAACTCATACAGATTTCCATTTTTTGCAGTGTCCACAGTTATAATAAAAATAAAGTTTCTTACAGCTTACTTTATTGTCTAACCAATGTAGACTAGTTTAATGTGGATTCAGTTGTTTTATTCCAGCCATGTATTTTATGAACTATACTTATAAGGAGGTAGATCAATAGGGGTTCTGTAGGATTCTGAACTATAGTAATATGTAGACTTTAACAGTAATATCGCAGTTTAATTGCTTATTTGTTTATGCATTAGTAGTAGCAATGAGTTAGAACCAGCTTATAAGAGCAAGTGGGTGACTATTGGGTTATTTGAGAAAAATAAAGGCAGTTTGTTACATTTTGCTTAGATATGTTTAAAGATAATACAACACACCGACAACACAGCAACAAACCCCCTTTTGTGCGAGCAGGAAAACAGGACATAAATTTGATTTATTTTTATTCTTAAATTAATTATAATAGCGTGAAATGATAAGAACATCATGCCTCTCGCTTAGTTTCAAAACATGGTTATTTTCTGACGCTGATATCCCGTTTGAGAAAATATCTGACATTCTGCAGTAACGTGGAGGCGGGGGTCTAGGTGCTGCTTTCCAAATATTGCTCTTGTTTAAAAACGCCAAATACATATAAAAAGCTTGGGTCTAATCTAAAATAAACAAAAAAATGATGCTTCCCTTCGTCTGATCATACGTGTTTTGTGTGCAAATCACCAGACTTATCTATGTGATTATATTTAATACATTGATCCTTAAAATCAGCTGCTATCAAAGACCAACATTGCCCTCTAGCGGGCTTTTTTATCCCTGAAAGTGCTTCAATCAAGATGGAAGGTTACATTTTAAATTGTTTTTTTNTTTTTTTTTTTTTTTTTTTTTTTTTTTTTTGAGAGATCTATATTTTTAGTGAAATAGAATTAAAAATCAAGTCAGCAAGTTCGAGAGCAAAACCGCATTAATACAAATTGGCAACACCTGATGCGCACACAGAGCTTGGAGTAGCTTAGCATTTCACTCTAGAGTCATTAGATGCAGGGCCCACACTGCCATCCATGCAGTCAAAGTGAAGTTTTTTCCCATCGGTGGGAAGTGCAGTTGATGAATAAACCTGACCATTAGATTTGGGGGGGGGGGGGGGGGGGGATGCATTTGGGGTGAATTTCCTCTAAAACAATTCATCGTCCAGACACCCCTGGTGAAAAAAGAGCGTCTATCCTCTGTTTGTCAGCAACAGACGCAAAAAGCCCAAGGAGTAGCTGATAGGGGTTTTCAAAGAGAGGGTGCAATTACTGAGCAGGCTCCATAAACTAATTTAGGCCAGACGTCTGGCCATTTCTATAGCTTTATTGGGCCGCCTTTCTTCCTGCTTTAAAGCAATTACTGATGCAACTTGGACAATAAATTTGAAATCCTCCAAAAATGCGATTTCCAAATAATAAACACTTTATTAGTACTTTAAAACCCACTGTTTTTAAAAAATGCGTCATTTAAAAATATATTTATGTCTTAACTCCTGGTATTTTCTGTTAGAAATAGGATAATATTTGTGGTGTGAAAAAAAATAACTGTCAGAGCTACTTTGAACGTTTTTAATTATGCAATAATTATATCGAATAAGCGGTTTTTTTCTGTAATGATCTCTCCTCTTCAGTAAGCGAAGCTGCACATATGCTTATTATTTTCTGTAAACACTGATCATATATAACTCCCGACGCACATGTCACATATGTGTGTTTGCTCAATGACATAACAGTCAAAAGCTCTAGCTGCAGCAGAAATGTTTTACTCCAAATCTAGAAACAGGCGAAATACACTGGCACATTTCATGTTGCTTTTACGTCCCAGTTTGCAGCTGACGATGGTGAGAAATATTCAAACCAGTTCAGCTTGAAGTGATCCGCCAGGATCTCATCAGAAACAAATTCCTCATATGTGAGGCATATGGGTCCTTGACGGCGTCACTTAAAGGCCCATCTGAAAATGGCTGTACGAAATAGATTTGAGAGTTCAGATCGAGTTTCTTGTTGCAACAAAAACGAGTTTAAATGATCTCCTTGCCGCTTCTTTCTCTGTTCATCTTCTTCATCTTCATCCTCCGGTTCTGGAACCAGATCTTCACTTGTCTTTCTGTTAAACTCAGTATGCGGGCCACCTCGTAGCGCCGGTCCCTTGTCAGATACATATTGTAAAGAAACTCCTTCTCCAGCTCTAAAGTCTGATATTTAGTGTAGGGGCAGCGCTTCTTTCTCGTTGAGCGGGCGTGGATCCAGTTAGCTGCAGGATTGTCTGAAAAACAATCAAACAACAACAACAACAAAAATTAATTTCATATGAGATTATCTCAATCGTGGTTTGAGTTCTTAAATACTCTATTATGGGACATTTGATGGAACGAATGTGTATATAAATTAAGAATTAAAATCATTGTTATAATCTTAAAGCATGATTGATGTAACTGATTTGGTTGTATAAAAAACATTTAAAAAGTTCCCTACCCCTCCCCCTCTGTCCACATCCCTGGTATAATCCAAGAGACTTTTATAGGTTTGTAAAACTGGAGGTTTTACGCACCCAGTCCATGCAGTTCTCCTGGTTGTAAATCAGCATCAGCTATTTCAACTTTTTTTTTTTTTACTTACTTGGGTCAAGTTGTTGCTTCTCGTCTTTGGGCTCGCCATGACTCGAAGCCTCGCTCCCACTCTGCTCCCGGCTCGGCTTTTCCCGACACTCCGCGCTGCCGCAGGAGAACTCCGCCGCCGGGGGACGCGCCTCAGCCCCAGGAACCGTTTCTGTCTCCTCCAGCGGCTCGCAGCCTGCAGGCTTCGTAGGCAAAGGGAGTTCCGGCTTGGTTCCGTACGGTCTGCTGCCGGAGGAGTGGAAACCAGCGAATGAAACGTGGTTGGAAATCGGGTCCATCCAGGAGCGCATGCCGACGTATCTGCTGTCCGACGCGGGCAGATGGGACTGGTGGTGGTGGTGATGGTGGACATAGGGGTGATACAGTCCCTGAGGGTGCATCGAGGTCCAGGATGGGGAGAAAACGGCGGACTTTGGCGTAAAGCTACATGAGGAGAAGTCTGCGCTGTCCCCGGCACCTGGCGGTGGCCTCGGGGTCACGGTGTGCTGGGGCTGGATGAAGCGAGCCCCGTACAGCTCCTCCGGCTCCTGTCCCATTACAGCGTCCACATAGCAGTTACTGAGAGCGCCGCTGGAAGACATTTTTCCATCCCTTCCTTACTCATATAAAAAGGGTCGTGCTGTTAACGGGAAGCTTCCCTCTATGA
This sequence comes from Cyprinodon variegatus, assembly GCF_000732505.1. NCBI lineage: Eukaryota > Metazoa > Chordata > Actinopteri > Cyprinodontiformes > Cyprinodontidae > Cyprinodon > Cyprinodon variegatus. The sequence goes on from NW_015150585.1 coordinate 212,688, forward strand.
ACAATCATAGTATTTTTGCTGGCCTGCATCTTACAGGGATTGGTTGCATGGATCACGTGATCATATTTACCAATACAGCTAGTGAATCAATCCTCCCCTTTTTCATCAGGTTTGATGTAGATTTTTTTATCGCAGTGAAGGATAAAAACTAATGGGATTTAAATACATGCACCCATGTACATATTCTGAGAAAAAATGCAGCATTAAGATATTTAATTTTAAGATCAATTAGAATTTCTCCTGTTATGTTTAGTAAAACTCTTATGATATCACCCCGACATACCCCCCAATGCCTGTAAAGCTCTTTATAGACTTACAAAGTCCTCGTAAAAGACATGTAATAACACGCTGTAAAGTAGCAGTGGCCGTTTCCGTTCACAATGCGGTGTACGCATTGTTAATATTTGGCAAGGAAGCATATATTATGCTCTACTCAGTCACATTACGGCTTGGATTCATTTTGCAAGTTCATGGAGGAAACGGAGGAGGCTAGAAATATTTTCATTCATGAGAGAAATTATGTTATAATAAATGTTTTATGAGGTGCTGTGATTATACATGTCGTCATTTTTTTCTAAAACAAAAAGAGTCATTTGTTGAGATTTAAAAGTGTTTTATTTTTTTATTTTTTTTATCTCTGTATTCTATTTTGTACTACGGGATGTTCTCTCAAATTCCAAACAGCTGATTTTCTTCCCTCGTTAAATCCTGGTAGGATTTCCAAATTAGAGCAACATAATAATTGAAAGATTTATTTAGCTTTTAAATGTTATAATATAATATGCCGCACGTGCAGTTTTTTTTTTTTTTTTTTTTTTTTTTTTTTTTTTTTT
>NW_015150585.1:213534-216440 GCF_000732505.1 Cyprinodon variegatus
AGCAGGATAGTTAAAAGGACTATGCATGGCTCGGGTTGCATTTACAGCTTTTAATTATGCATGAATATAAAAATCTCTTATGCAATGTTTATTGAGTAATATTTAAGTTATAAACAGGGTTAAACATCAAGGTAATCGCTTGTTCGTTTACACAACCCACGCCTCTTTGCATCGCCTGTTTTTTTATGCATATGCACAAACAAACCTGCGGGTTTTCGTTGAACTATCTGTGCGATTTAAATCACTACGATTATAATAAACCAGTATGGCACTATTTATATGCATTCTCACAAAACCCAGATGTTTTTTCGTCTTCTCTCATTTCATTTAGCATTAAGTGTTGTCTTCTGAGCTCTAATATATTTAGAATAAAGCAAATTAATGTTTTGAAGAATTCAGTACACACCTTCCAATTAACATATTTTCTTTACCACTTTAAAAATGTTTTGTGCAACTGTCGGTTAGTAAGCGCAAAAAAAATACCTTAATAATTTCTATACGTTCCGCATATATTCCTCCACTTTGGATAACAGAAAATATCCCCTGTTCCCATGAATACAAATAAAGAAACTTATTTGACCACATATTTATTGCAAGATACACATGCACCAAAACATGCACTAAATCCACAGTTCATCGTTGCTTTCCATTGAGGAAATGCGTTGGCACCAAGCAAAAACAGGGGCTTGCACAAAAAAAAGAGAGCAACACAAATTATTCACAAAAACACCACAAAATGTGCTCCCGTGATTCCACAGCTTTATCATTCCCACTCTATATCAGGAAGTCTTTTGGTGAAAAAAAAAGGAGTGTCACGTAATATTTTGAAACCAAAAAGTGCTCTACCCTGTTATGGAATAACACTAAAACACGATGCTGCTCAACACAGGGGACAGTCACAGCTTTGTTGAAAGTTAGGAGAAAAGTCCAATGCCACCAAAATAATTACGGGGAATTTAAAAATAAAAAAAGCGATAACCAAGTGGAGCATGGAGGCTCAGGAAAAGGTGAGAGTCGAGGTCAGTTCTCGGATGCGGTTTTCCCGGTTCATTTTCTTCAGTTTCATCCTCCGGTTCTGGAACCAGATCTTGACCTGTCTGTCGGTCAGGTTGACGCTCCTGCTGATCTCTAGGCGGCGCTCCCGGGTCAGGTACATGTTGAACAGGAACTCCTTCTCTAACTCCAGGGTTTGGTGCTTGGTGTAGGGGCACCTCTTCTTCCTGCCGCTCTTCGCCGTAAGCCAGTTGTTTGTCAGCGTCTCAGTCTTGCACTCTGCTGGAAAAAAAGGGGGAAAAAGTCAAATTACACACTGCTGAATACAAACATCTCACCTTCTGCTTTTGGATCTCACCTCTGGGAAATAAGAGACAATTAAATGCTTTCCCTGAGTAATAAAAATAGTTTGGAGCTTTGTGGAGGTTAATGAAAGGACTAAACCAAAATAAACTCTATGATGCAACATCATATTTTCATCTTTTTACTGAAATCCATTCATATTTTTGAAAAGTGCCTGATTAGTTACATATTATTTGTGAGATTAATTTAATGTTTATTTTAAATGCAATTTGAGACAAAAACCTCAAATGTATTTTTACAATATATATTGCAGTTACATATAAGGGGAGGCTAATACAGCATAGTGAAAGCATCCAGCTGCCCATTGCTGCAACCGGATAAAGACTATCATTAAACGTTACGACTTTAGGGCTGTTTGTGTTTTATACTTGCTTTTATGATGCTACTGGAGCCTCCTCAGAGCTGCAGATAAAAGCTTTTCATTTCACTACACCCAACCCACCTTTCCCTTCCTTCTGCTGCAGCAGCTCGGGTCTGGACTCTTCTGTTTTCTCATCCGAGCCCGACTTTGGGTCCGGGCTTTCACTTGGAATCGGTGTGCTGGTGATCCTTTCTGGTTCCCGGGCGCTATTTTCCGCTTCTGCAAATCCAGAGGAAGAGGAGGAGGAGACGTGCTGCGGTTTCGGCGTGACCCGACCGAGCTGCGCAAGCGTCGGTGTCGGGCTTCGAGGCTCCTGGCAGTAGTTTTCCGGCTGCTTCCCGTTAGCGTAAGCTTGGCTTAGTCTGAAGTAGCCCGGAACCGGGATCTCCGGACCGTCCACGGCGCACGGTTCGTTAATGAGATTGGAATATCCCTCTTTGTGGACTCTTTTATCTGAGTACATGCAGCAGTTGCTCTCTTCCTTGATGCTCTGTGGAAACGTGCAGTTTGACATCTCTGATCTGCAGGTTCTGCTCGGATCAGCCCAGGTGTCTATCTGAGGTATATATGAGTGGACGTTCATGGAAGTGTTTTGGGGGGCAACATCTCCTCTTTTACCAAAATTCGGCAAGAGTCCACAAGTTTGCATTCCGTATGTCCCGTGCATGTCCGAACCGGACGGCATGTACATGCTGCCGTTAGAGTAGAAGCTGTCCGTCCGGCATGCGCCGATCAAAGAGTCCACTAGGAACGGGTTGGCTGCAGGTGAGCTGCTGGAGAAAGACATCTCTAATTTTTGAGTCTTTAAGTTCTTAAGAGGAGAGAGATGTCTTTTTGTAAGATGACATGTCTTGGAAAAATATTCTGTAAGTCAGGATGCCTCCGCACCACATGACAAAACCACCAATGAGATTTGAAAATGGCCTTGAGACGCAGCCTCCTCTGGCTGGACGCACACACTATGAGGAGGGAGACGTGGTCAACAGCGACACCTATGACGCGTACTTGAAATTGGTTTTGCACCAAGTGCAGGAGGCAATGTGGCTTGTGGCAAGTTTTTTCTTTGTGCGCAAAGTCTGAAAATATGAAAATGCGAGTAATAGACTAAATTTGTACTATGCGTGTGGGTCACTGTATGTATGAATATGGTGTCATGAGTGTGGTTTATTTTGTAATATAGTTTAGTCCA
>NW_015150585.1:218376-223824 GCF_000732505.1 Cyprinodon variegatus
CTGCTTAAAATAAAATCTCAGTAAACCTTGGGCAGAACAGACTGTCCTAACCTCGGGCTGGTTGCTTTTCCATGTTAAATTTGCTTAAGTCTGCATTTTCACTCAGTTAGATTTGAAAGTCTGCCCTCATGTGGATAAAATGTGAATCAAAAAGAAACACTCCACTCAGTTGGTGATCTGCTTTCATGTCGGTAGTAAATCACGATCCAAGGAAATTAGAGGACATGAATCAAAAAAAAAAAAACAGAAATACCTTCAACATTAATTCATATTCACATGAAATCACCAGTGATTTGTTCTGCACTGCATGTATTATTAATAGGTTTCTGAGAAAGAGGGGAGGAATTGTTGCAGTCAGATGCAGAAAGGAGACACAAAACTAATTTAAAGCACATTCCAGCACATTTAAAAACTCTAAAATAGGAGAAAAGTAATCTCGTTTCCCTCTCAGCGCCCCATTAAAAAAAGACAAAAAAAAACTAAAGCTGAATTCGCTTGAAAGGGGCAGAGAAAAGTCTCTAGATGTTAGAAGTTAAAGCGCTTTAAGACCGGAAGGATGCGTTTTCATGTGGTTTGGGGGCTGAGACACCACAGTCCAATAGCCCCTTATTTAGACCTTTACAGCTACTTTTTATTGCGCTGTCTAGACGGTTCAAGGTTTAGCAAACAATTCAGTTTTTCAAAGCCGAGGAAACAACGGAACCAAATAAGCGTTTGAGTGCCAAACTGAAGTTTCTGCTCCTTAATGCTTTAAAGGAAAAGACAAAAATTATTATAGTAAATCTTTGTTTAGCACAATTAAAGCAATTTTGTAACGGAGAACCATTTGGTTTGCTTATCATTTCACAATACACAACATTTATTACATGCATGTCACAAATATGTTTACAAAAAAAGAAAAATAAAGAAAAGGACAATATATGCTACTTGGTATGATTTAGAATAAAAATATTCTGAACTGACAATAAAGCCAATATATGATTGAATACATTAAAATAATCGTACCACCCATATGAAATAAATGGGCATGTTAGGTTGCAGCTCTAGTACCTAGGAGCTTCTTCAGCTGAGTCTGTGTTTGCGTTTGAATGATTATCTCAAGCCTCATACATCAGAATAAAGGATTCCCAGTAAAATATTGTAGGCGATCGCGGTTGAGTTTTTTCTCCTTCATTCTTCTATTCTGAAACCAAATCTTCACCTGGCGATCTGTCAAATTTAGCATTCTGGACAGCTGGAGACGCTTCTCTTTGTTAATGTACACGTTGAAGAAAAACTCTCGTTCAAGTTCTCGGATTTGGTATTTGGAGTATGGACACCTCTTCTTCCTGGACTTGGTTGATGAACCTGCAAAACAAAACGAAACAAAACAAAGAAGCTATTTAAAAAAAAAATCACCCAAAAGGAAAAAAGGTATGGTCAGTCCCCAGGACAACCGCGCTTAGGAGTGCAGTAAATACGCAATTAATAAGGCTTTACTTGTAGAAAGGGCCCTGTAACACCCCCCACCCCCACCCCCTGCACACACACCACCCAAACACACACACACACACACACACACACAACGACAACAATCACAGGCTATTTGCATAAAAACACCCCATTCCAATGCGCGAATTTGCAAAAAAACGCATCGATTTTTCCACTCAAGTCTGTCATAAAGATATGCATCTGTACACCAAAATGATCCCATTTGCTATGCTTAATCAATCCAAGTTAAATAATTCCACTCTGCACACAGAAGACCTTGAAGAACGGTTTCTTTAACTGTTTCCCATTGTAAATTCTTTTACAACCGTAAAGTAAATCTTATAGGGATATAAAAGCTTTTGCATGCTTATAAAAGTGCATATAACCCACGGGCCGTCACGGAGGTGGACACTGTGCAGCCAAGACGCCTTTAACAGCTTCTGGTTGATGCAGAAAAAAAAAGGAAAATGCTAAATAGACTTACTCTGACGATTGTTCTTGTCGCCACAGTTAGAGGATGAGTCCTCGTCGGCGCTGCCGGGAGGCTCTGCGTTTTGTTGCTCCAATTTGGTTACAGCCTGGCTGATGATCGTGGCATCATGGTCATCACGGTGATCGTGGGAAGCAGGCTCAGCAGCCTTTTGTTTGGGGAGCTCCGTGTTCGGAGAGTCAAAGAACTGATCGAAGCCCTGGGGGAGAACACCGTTTCGGCCCACTCCTGCGAAGAAATTGCACTGCGCGCTGGTTCCCCCGTGATGACCGTACAAGGGCTCATTTTTAAATATAACATCTGCCCTGCCGCTCGACGACTGGATCAGTTCCCGGTGCATTATGTCGTCTGTTGAGTAGTAGGAAGCGTAATTGCCCCTGTAGTGCCATTTCGGATGGTCCAGTCCATAATCCCTGAAAGCGACCTCTCGGACAGGTTGGACTTGGGTTATGTTTGGCGAATAGGGAAAATTGATCTGACACGAAGTGGTCTGCGGTAGAAAGGAGGAGACTGAGGTGAAATCGGGCGTCGAAACGTAATAAGTGCAACTGGGCAAAAACATATTTGACGCACAGCTTCGGTCGTCGAATTCCGTCATTTTCCTTCTTCCTCTTTCCTCCATGCAACAGAGGGACGGAGTTGGTGGCTCGACCGCGTTAAACTTTGTCCATCTGTAGCACTACGGGCGTGTGGAAAGACCCCGACAGGGAGGCAAAATCGGAAACGCAGGCAGACCTGCAATACATCTTGATCGATTCCTGAGGTAATTGTGTCATGTGATCCAGCTAAGAAATTACCATACATCAATATCAGTCATTAAAAACAGCCTGAAAAAAAAGCAACTCATGTGAGCTCTTACAAGAGACTCTATTGGCTCCCTGGCTCCAACGGAAACTCCTCTCCAGCCCTTTTTTGCCCCAAAGCTCAAGGGAAAAAAAATATTTTTTTTTAACCATTGCTGAGATATTGACTGTAATGCTTTACAGAGGGATTATCTCCGCTGGGGACTGATCTCTGCAACCACACCCACTTAATGCTTCAGTAAATTCAGAGAATGCATTGTCTGCAACAGTTGAAAAGATGATCCGCACGCTTAATCTGAAGGCACCATGCTATCAATTTATGATTTCTTGCTAAGAAATGTTAAACTACGCAGGTTTATGGTCACTGTGCGATATGCGAAATTTAACAGTACCCAAATGAATGGGAGAATTGGAAGCATTTGCATTAATTAAGAGACAAAAAGGAAAGATCAGCACCGAGGTGGAACACACACGAGGCTCTGGTGAAATAGTGGAAACAATGACAGATCTCATTCTCTAGCAAAGCAGGGAAACACTTGTTTGACAATTAAATACTTGAATATTAAATTAATAAAATGCAGGAAATGATTAAATTACCCTAAAAAAGAAAAAAAAGAAGAGATTCAAATGTGAATATGTGGAAAGTTTCTGCACTGCCAAGTACAAAACAACTGGCTTTGACCGTCTGTCGTGTCTAGGTGATGTCCAACAAGTCTCCTCCGCAGCCATATCGTTTTATTGCTCCACAGGCAGCCATGCGTGCAAAGCTTGCCTCCTTCCTCGGTGGGAACACTCTAGTTAAAAACACAGAGGGAAGGAAATAGCTCATCACTCCAGCTTCGAACAATATTTTGTTTGGAATTGTGAGTATTTTTTCTTAAGCTTTTTCTACATTTTTTACCCTCTCTCTTCTCCCTTTTTTTATTTTTAATTTTTAGGTGATACTGTAATATGATAATATCCTCGCGTCACTGGGTTAAATTATATGCTGCATTCAAAATCCTGTGGTTTTGTAATTTATTTTACACAGAGCCACAGTGCGTGATGACAAGCCGAAAAGCAAGTAAAAATTATACATTTGTTGGTCGTTATAATTAATTTTTTTGGGGGTCTACTTTTTGATTTACCGTGGATGGACATGCAGAACTGTTTGTCTGTCAGTGAATAATAAATTGTAAAAAATCTATGTTTTAAGATATTTTCTACGTGTTTGTCTCTATGTGAAACTGAGTTATCTTTGTTGCCTATAGTTTTCTTTTACTTAAATTCAACCAGTATTTTTTTCTTCAAAGTCTGAAACACAAACAACAAAATAATTGTCGATTGCTAAAAGCTCCGTTTTTTTCTTTACATACAGGAACACTTACGTTAAATTATTATCAGAAAAAATACGGTCATGCAAATCAGGTGGCCTTTACAGAAATATGGTCTTTTTAACTTTATTTATTTGAACTGTGTCTGACGTAAGTTTTGATGTATTATAATTATTATTATCGTTCTAATCTAGATGTAGGCTACATAACTTCTAAATTCTGGTGTTGCAGACTTGAGTTTTACGCAAAGCTAACTCGGTGAATGTCTTTAAAACGCAAAATGTGCAAATAGAATGTTTGGTCGTTTAAAAAATCTCGTTGTAGTGTTGCAAAAAAGCTTGTGTAAAATTATTATTATTTTTTTTATCAAAAAGCTTATCTGGATTGCTTCTTAAAGTTAAAGTGCCTATATCTACAAATATCGTTGCTGTCGGACTGCACTGGCAAAACGATCTAAAAATAAGTAAACATTTCTTAAATGAAGTGTATTTACCCTTAATTTAAGGAGGTACACAAGATAGTTTGCCACTGGAATGAGTATTTTTTATTCTTAAAATAAGATAATTAGATAATATGCACTTAAAATAAGACAATGCAATTGTGTTTTCCTATTTTAAATGTAAATTATATTGTTCCATTGACAAGATTTCTCTTTAAACGCCAAAATCCAAGAACAAATTCACTTATTTTAAGAAAAAAATGACTTATCTAGTTTTGGATTTTTTTCCAGTGTGTTTGAAGCAACTTGACCTTAACTTTGTTTTCTTACCCCGAATCGTGTTTAGGAGCTTGAGCAACGTGAAGGAGCTTGGCAAAAACTGACATAATAATACCACGAGGAGAAAAAAAACAAGCAATACTTTTTTTGTGTGTTGCATCTTTAGCACTTAAAAGTTGAGGTACAAGATAAACAAATGGCGAAGTACACAAGGAGGTGTTTATGACAGTTTTGGGGAGATATTTTTACCATCTCTCCCTGTCTCCCTCCCTCTCCCCCTCTCTCTCTTTCTTTTGGGCATCATAGGGTGCAATAAGTAGCCTACGCCAGAGACACTCAGGAGGTGTTTCTCTGTTGAATGGTGGGTCGCAGCCACAGGATTTTCCAGCTCTAAATAATGGTGGTTACAGTCTTACGCACGGTGAAAAAGATACGTATAAGAAAGTGAAACGATATCACTACAAGGGTATTTCATATTAAGCCAGGTCATCTATCACGAGATATGATATGATAATTATGACGTGGAATAAAAATAATCTTTAAAGCTTGCTTGCTCTCAAGGGTACTCAGAGGGCATGCTGTTATCTAATCACAGTGTTATCTTGGCCGAAGAACCACACACACATACTGTATGTCTGTATATATATAAATAAA
>NW_015150585.1:223925-230164 GCF_000732505.1 Cyprinodon variegatus
TATATATATATGCGGGTGTGTGTGTGTAACACTTTGGAAGTATATATATGTTTAGAAATGGTCGTCTGCTACTTCCGGTTTACCAGCACCAGTTCTCCCACTACCCATGTAGGCAACTGCTCATGTTACCTGCAGTTGCATACTTTGCAGTGCTAAATATAAACACTCAAATACAACTTTTCAGCCAAATTTTAGAATCACAAGTGACTTCAGTGTGGGAAACATTTTATTTGGAGTTGAGTGCACGGCAAAGACATAACATAAATCAAGATAATGTTTAGTCGGAGACGCTTTGAAACCTTCCACATCTATAGTTCGCTGGAATATATTCCCAAGCAAATGGGCGGAAATAAATATTATGAAATAGAAATACAAGATAATAAAATCGATTTAGAATTAAGTTAGCACATCTTAATTTCATCTTAGTAAAATTGCGATAAAAGGGGCATGCAAGCACATATGGTATCTAATATCCTACATATTTCCCAATGAATAACATTCCGTTATATCAAAACTTAAAATAATTTTACAGACAAGAAAACAACAAACGTTATATTAGGAAATTTGATTCAAAGATCAGTATTATAATTTACTTTGAGTCTACTAGACCTCAGGATTCTAATACTAGAAATAACAGCATTGCAGCTTAATAATATTGTTATAAGGAATACGGTCTGCGTAAAAGTGTGGATGGGAATTACTTTTTTTTTTTCAATGAAAATTTGTGGTTCAACCTAAATCCTTTTTTCTTGCTTTCCTAAACTGAACCAAGGTGCTTTTGTTTCTTCAGACAAACTACAGTCAGGAGCGAGTAGCCATCCTGTCTGCAGCTTGACAATCGTTCAATCTGTGCTCGTGCATTCCGCTCAGCAAAGCTTCCAACAGACACAAATGATAAAACTGACATGTACAATTTAATATCAGACACACATTGAACAGAGGAGGGAGGGACGACAAAACATGTCTGGAATCAGTGTCCAGTCGGTTCAGGATCAAGTCCAAAGATCACATCAGTAGAAAGCGTGTTCCCGCATCATCAGGCGCTTCTTCTTCATCCTGCGGTTCTGGAACCAGATTTTCACCTGCTGGTCACTCAGGGAAAGTCTGTCTGACAGTTCCTTTCGCCTCTGGCGATTGATGAACTCGTTGAGCAGAAATTCATTCTCAAGTTCAGTGAGTTGGGGTTTGGTGTAAGGCTTCCTCTTCTTACGCGCTTTAATGTGTGAGGGGCACCATGGAGCACCTGGACAGGGAAGGGAAAGAAAGCGACAAGCTTTACACCGACTTGATTAAGAATTAAATAAAAGTTAAAAATAGATTGTAATGTTACCCAACTGGAACATTTTGCACAACTAAATATTTGGACTGCTTGCAATTTGATCTAAATATTTCGGTATGATAGGACGGAATTTGGTGGGTTTGATTATATTGTAAGAGAGGATTGACTTCTTTTAACTGCTAGAAGCAAGTAATTAATGGACAGGTGCAAAACAGAAAAAATGGCTTCAAACAATCAGGATTAAAAGAAAAAATTCAAACACTTACAAAAGTTATCATTTTTAAACTATTCGTCTGATGTATCAGCAACCCTGGAAGCCGATCTATAAAATGCATGAGGTATGTTTACTGTTATAATCTTTAGATTGAACAGAAAAACAGATTTAAAAAAAAGTATTTCGTGTGAAAGTGAATCCACCTTAAACTTAAAGTAGAAAGCTAAAGGTGGAAATGTTTACATAGGAAGATGTCTAAACAGGTATTATACATGATTGATGTTATTGTGGTATTATAAAGAACCCGTTTGCCTTATAGTAATGCACATTCCAGTTTGTACTTTAAATGCACAATGTTACAAGGATTTAGATAACTGCACCGGCCATGAATATGTCGTTTTTATAAGTTTATATATTCATTTTCAGTAGTTTTTTAATATATATTTTTTGTGTGTACGAGATTTATGTTCCTGCGTTTTTACTGGTACATATTTCCGGAATATTATTTGATATTTTGAGTAGGCTACTTTGTCTATCACCTATGGAATTTCTTTTGTTGTTATATGTAATGTTTTTGATCAATTTTGTTTCCCTGCTTTTACCTTGTGTGACAAGAAATCTGAAACGAATCCTTGGAATCTTTGATCTTTGGTAACTAAGATTTTCAGGCCATTCAGGATTGTGTTTACCCATTTAATGTTGAATCCAGTCTAAAAAGTTTTTGTCATTATGAAAAATAAAAATATTTTTAAAGAGTGAAATAGGTTAAAAAAAAAATAAACATTTTCTTAATCCTCGAAAATCTGCAAATGAGTCCTTCACCTTGGCCAAATGTGGTCCTGCAGCATGGATCATTTGATGTTGCCTCAGTGGGTTTATGCTCCTGTTTGGTGTCGCTCACAGGAGCTGATGATTCCGGATTAAGCTGAGCCTCAGAGCAGTTTGACCTTGTTTGCAACTCTGAGAACCCACGGATCCGGTGTTCCGACGCGTATACAGCTTCCTCTAGTCTACCAGCCTCATCAGTCTTTTGAAAGCACTGAGTCTCGTCACGCTCCTCCGGATGCGCCTTGGTGAGGCCGCCGGTGGAGCTGGTAAACGGCGGGCAGAAGCCTCCAAAGGAGCGGCTCTGAGTCGGAGGAGCCGCGGCACACGAACTTGATGGAGACCATGGGTGCGCGCACACCTCTCTCCTGCCGTACGCAGAGAGCTGATGCAGCGCCGGTATGTGGGCCCCATTGCCGCGGAGATTGGAGAAGTAAAGCGATTCTGGGGTCGCGAAATTCAGCAGGGAACCAACATAGCCTGGATTTAAGGGATTCCGTTCACACATTTCCATGAAGCTTTGCACAAACCGCTTTCTTGTCAGCTCTTTTAGCAACTCCTGAAGAATAAAGGGAAGGTAATTGTTGATTTGTTAATGCAGCGTCACGTGATATGCAAAATATGTTGTCCGCCCCACCCTTGCCCCCCAATCCTTCAAAACTAATCCATCGGGTAATATGTTGATATGAACTAGATCAATGATCTGTTTTCATGCGTCATTCGCTACATTACAATATCTTATGAAACTCTAATATTTACTCCAGCTTCTAAGAATCTGAGTTTGATTACATCATCTAAAACATGTCCAAGGTGACCGAGAGCCACAATGGGAGCGCAAAGATCAATTCCTCTTTCATATAAAGCGCAACATAAGCATAATATGTGCGCCGCACATAAAATATTCAGATCCTGTAAGGTGCAGAGCTGCTCCTGGAGCTGCTTTCTTTGTGGTCTCCATTTTACAAGCTGTTCACTCCAGGTTTTATTCATATAAAGGCCTTAAAAAATGTGGAGAAAAGCGCAGTTATGAAACACATCAGCACGAAAAGCTCCGTGGGATTTGGTTTGGCCAGCACCCTCCCTTCTTCTTCTAATGCTCTCTTTGAAAAACCTAATTCATTTTCAAAATATTCCACCTGCATCATCTTTTTTGTAACAAACATTTACAGATTAATTAAAAAAAGGACCACTGGTTTACCTAAAAATAACCGAAACAGATACAAAATATGGTCACTTTCCTATAAATGCTTATTTAGAACGCATATTTCCACCTCAACTGCAAATTATAGGCAAAATTAATGATTTACGCACATGCTTTTGATTAAAACACATAATAGAAACCACAACATTCCCACACAATTTCCCTATATGTAATATTCTCCCATGTCTTCTGCTTTAGAGGGCTAACAGTGCATTTGGATTCAGACACCCGATTGGACCTCTGTATTGTATTGTAAAGGTGCCAAATACCGATAGGATGTTTCCACTGCTTGTTCGCTGTGTTTTCAGCTGTTTCAGAGTTTATATTTTGGAAAGTATTTGATATATTGTAAAATAATTATTTTGAGATATCAACTGCTATACAAACATAGCAGTTTAAGAACATATTTTACAAATTATATTGAAATGTTAGAACGGACTGGATTAGATTGGAATAAATTAGATATGTCCGTTTTTTCAAAGAAGGAAAAATTTGCGCAGTCTTGTATGGTGTAGGGAAAGTTTGCGTCGTGTTTTTTTTTTTTTTTTGTTCTATTTTCTTTTGTTTTTTTTTCAACAAATCAAAACTAAGGAGAGGGCCAAAAACATGTTGCCAGCTCTATTTCCACCTATTGCGTTTGGTACTCAGCCCAGAGCAGTAAGGCGGACATATACATGGTCAGTGTTGTGGGATTAAATATAGGCAAGACCAAAAACCGCTGTTTAGAAGGTTTTCAGAATTGGAAGAATATAAGTTCCCAATCCTGCTTCAGTTATCTTAGCGAAAATAGCTCATGTTAAAGTCAAAGTAGTTCTGAAGCTGAAAGGTTTAAACCTAAAAAGGCTTTGATTCCAAAATAGTGGAATAGATTTAAAATATATTAGTATTCCTTTACGCAAAATCAAAAAACAGTTCTTAATTTCAATAACATTTCAAGAGCAATGCTTTGAACAAAATTATATTGGAATTAGTAAGAAAAAAAGGATATTGAACAAATTTAAGAAAGTTTGAAAACTTTAATTACAACAGGTTAGTCTGCCCTTCTTATACTTCCCCAATCTCAGTTAAACATATATATATATATATATATATATATATATATATATATATATATATATATATATGTATGGTTGTGTGTATGTGAGAGAGAACGGGCTTATTTTATTGAAATAGTGACTGTTTATAATAAAACTCTCAGTTTTTCATTTGGTAAATAATATCGTATTACTATTATTACAGAAACTACTGAAAGGAGTGTCTGGTTCAATTAATTCAAACATTAGGATAACATTTAAACTTGCTGCCGAAGAAAAAGACAAGTAATGTTTTAGTTTTATTTCTTCAATGCTCCAAGTGTCAAACAATGGATGTGCTTCTTTCTCAGACTACAACCAGCGAAACCAAACGGACATTAATTCAGCGCCATGCGGCTGTTAAAACGTGTAATTGTTGTTTTATCTTTCCTTATATCAAACGCATCAAACGCGGCTGTTTGTATTTGCCTTTTTGAGCTACTTAATGCTTAACTCGGTAAACCTAAAGCTGTGGCTACTCCTCATAAACGCCTCAATTGCAAAATTAGGGAGCGTTTTAGTGTTTTAGTTTATAGCTCCTTGATCCCCATGTTTACGGTGCCAGGAGCCGAAGTGAGGAGCTCCTGTCTGGCTGATTTCCACGGCCTTTGAGGAAAGCGCTTCCCCGTCTTTTGTCCTTGGTAATAAACTTGCCTCTCCCCTCGTTCAAGTTCTTTGCACTGAGAAACGACTGGAAACGTCCAGACTCTCAGCAGCAAACAACAATAAAGGGAAAGTAGCCTATAATAAGTGAATTAAAGATGTAGAAATAGTCATTCCTTTTTACATAATTTAACAACGTCAACATGAACAAGAAGTTCACTTTGTGAAACTAATATATATTTAATAAATTCAATCAGTCTTCAACTTTATTGTGCGTTAAAACAAAACTAGACCAGAGTGCTCCTTTGAGATTTTAATTGAATATCAAGAGAAAACTGAATTATTTCATCATTCCTGCAAAGTTAATTATGAAGCCGTGAGTTACTCATGCTCAAACAAATTAAATCTGAAAAGAAGAGCCATTAGGCACTAATTAAAAAACAAATAATTTTCGGCTAAACATTTTCGGATCTGTTTGTTATTAGGGAGAGGAGGCAGAAAGAGGATTTAAACTCACTGCGGAGAGCGATTTTTTTTTCATATAAGCAATTTAATTTTACTGAGTGGAAAATTAAACAGCTCGTTTGATGTAAAAACGCGGCTTGTTTATTATCGGCGGTAATAATCATACGCTGTGATGCAGCTCTCACTTTAATATGGAGCTCGCTAAGAATAATAAGATCAAACGATTAAAATTAGGAAATAATCAATGTAGAAAGGTGGTAAATTAATTATGAGGAAAGTCTGGGTTAGAGCGGAGAAGCTATGGGTGCTGGTTCTAAAAACATAAAAACAGCTGCACTAAACTATTTGCAAAAGTCCAGATTTTTGACAAAAATGAAGCCAACATGTTTCCTTAATATTTCTCTTTAGTATGGAGAGCTGTATTTTGTCTTTAAAATAACATATTATTCCTTTATGCGGGGAAACTTGATGAGAACCAAGTTCAAATAATCAATTTTCCAAATTTCAAAATGCCATATATATATATATATATATATATATATATATATATATATATATATATATATATATATATATATA
>NW_015150585.1:230241-234670 GCF_000732505.1 Cyprinodon variegatus
TATATATATACATATATACACAGTTTGGAATCTACGTATATAACTTGATTATTGTTCTGTGCATTTCCCTGAAATAGAAACGGTTTGTGCATTAAACTGAATTTGCAATCATGTAAACCCTAAATGCGCTTTATCAAAATAGTCTGACTCAATTATTTCCATTAATATATACATTAATATACATTAAAGATTTTGTGTCACAAAGACTTGGAGGTCACAAAGACAAATATTAGTGTTTTTTTCACTGCACGATTTATTCCAGGCGGTACAGGGTCTGACCTTTGGTAGAAAGGTTCCTTATTTCTTTTTTCAACATAAGGGTGGCCAGAACAGTTGATTTCCAGTTGCGCTTAGCTGCATTTGCAAACAATTACCACTAGATGGAACTCTCATTTAAGGAAAGAAAATGGAAGTGGGGTTTCTTTAAGAAAAAGTCACGTTTGCATACTGAAAAATACATAAAACAAAAACTCAGAAGTATTTCTTAAAGCCTCCCAACCATAACTTTCACAGAAGTAGACCTGTTGCTGTATGTTTGGTAACATGTCTTTACCAAAGTAGGATATATACAAACAGGTGTTTTTTTTTTGTTTTGTTTTTAGATTTTGAAAACCTTAGTCCAACTTGATGGAGATGATCTCAAAACTTCAGTCATTAAGCCCTCAACAGTTTCTCAAGCGGATTTATTTGGACTTTTAACGCGCCATTTGAACATTCATCTGATCCAAAGCATTGGTTCTTAGACTTTTTGCACCACATGGCACTGCACAATATATCTTTCTGCTTTTGGCATAGAACAGTTATGTGTTCTATCTGCAGTAATTAAGTTAGCTAGTCAAGTTTTGTTAAACATTTTTTACACCTTTTGGGTGGATGTCTTTATCTTATCAACAGTAATCTTACATTCCCACCAGACATGTGTGGCTATAATATGTTAGAAAGGAAAAAGAAGTGTTCATCTGTAACTAATAAAAAAAAAAAAAACATAATCTCATTTATCTGCTTGTTGAACTGTAAAGGAAAAATGTTTTTGATCTTAAAGCAATTTGACATAACCTTTTCAAAATGTTCTCATATATTCTGAGCTGGTTTCATTTTATGAGATCATGCCTATGTGGGGAAACTTCTCAGTTGTACCAAAATGCCATGATTTTGTCTCAAGCCAAGCAGCTCAATCTGTGTTTAAACCTTTGGCGCTGTTGTATAAAAAAGCACTCAAAGTCCCAGATCAAAGAATAATGAAGTGGTACCACTACAAAATACTGGAGAAATAACAGTCTTTTAAGTTTTAATAGTTTAATAAGTTTTTCCTTTTTAAAATTAACTTTTACATGTATCAAGGATCTTGTCCCAGTATTAGAACGATTCCCAAAGTCAGCAGAGCTGGAATCAGAACCAGGGTTGCTGTGGAAACTATAAACCTGCAAAATATAAAACATAATTTGGTCAAGGTTCCTTCTCATTCAGAGGGCCTCATACCAGGAACGGTTTACCACCAGCAATAAAAACGCTAACTGAATTTAGACTTTTTATTTCCAAGGTGAAATAACAGCTGACAAAAAAACAAATATGTCAACACTGATCTACCCTGTTGTGGAGAGATAGTTCTTCTGTATTAGGTATTTTTATGCTATTTCGAATGGAGTCCTAGAAATTCTATATGAATCATTGCATTTAATATTATTTTTTATTAGTAAAGGTACAACCAAGGACTGAGTTTGATTATTTGCCCGTGGCTGCAAAACCAATGTACAGAATTAATTTGTTTTTCTTCTATATTGTTATATACGCTGTTATTGATGAAATAAACTTAATCAAATCAAACATACTCTTTCAATTGCCAGCTAGTGTTAGTAAATAGAGAAGTTTGTCACTGGAAATGGCTAAAATGCAGAGGCACAGACATAGATGATTTCTTGCAGATTTATTGCAGCCAAAGTATAAGTCCAGAATTAAACATTTAAGGTAGATGGGAAGCAGATCAGACTTAACAGGAGGAGAGTGACAAGAACTGATGAAGACATAATGATGAGGATCCAAACAGATCAACTGCAGAGGAAGGGTATATATAAAATAAATATATGTATATATATCTATATGGATCTATGAATCTATGAAGTCTAATGAATCAATCATTCAATAAAAGCAAAAAGATTGGATTAAAGATCTGAGTGGGAACAGATGTGCAAGGAAAGAACTAGAAGAAAACAAAAGGGAAGGAAGGTGACACTAGGGGGCAATGGAGAGTTACTGGAAAATATAACCTAAAGATAAATGAAAAAACTGAATGACAAATATGAAACTATAGCAAAGACTAAGTACTGCTGAATAGGAAATAACTAAAAAAAAAAAAAAACAGGAACAGGAACAGGAACAGGAACAGTAAGACTAAGAAGTTATTCAAAAAAGATAACTGTTAACAGAAAAAACAGAGTATTATACTGTAAATCCAAGCCTAACTGGAAACCCAAAGTGAAAACTAAATAAAACAAAAAATCCCAAAATGGCAGCTCATAAGAGCTAATCCTTTATCATTGTCTCTCGCTCTGCCCTGATTGATGCCAACTCTATTTCTCTTCATATCACCAAAGGTTTGTGCAGGAGTTTTCTTTCTAATTATTTCTATCCATAGACTATATCATTATTTTCCCGTTGCACATTTGCTTGGTGAGCTCTACTTTTTTTATTTCCTAAATATTTTGGTTTATAACTTTTGTTTTTCTGTCTTTACCTTAAAATAGTTGTTAGCAAAATATTTTCTTCCTAGTTAAGGCCACTGTTTCAGATCCGTAGATCCAAACAGTTCATTGTAGCTCTGGCTGTATGCTTAATATGGTTCCAATGATAGGACCTCCACTAGTCTCTCTCTCAAGTCTTTTTAAGCCTCCAACAGGTTTTCATCCATGAATTCCTATTTGGATTTGGCTCCATCTTTCTTACCATCTTGTTTAACCAGCTCTCATATTTCTGCAGAAGAAAAGCATCACACATACAGTAAGCATGCTGTAACCACCATGATGCACCAGCGAATGGTGATGACTGATTTGTTGGGGCACATTTTGTTATCTCATCTCATCGTATCAGAGTATCATCTAAATCCATGTTTTCCTGTTCCCTGTTGAGTTTTGACAAACTTTTATCCAGACCTCTGATGCTTTCTTTCAACCACAACTTTCCTCTGGTCAGATTTATGGAGTTTTCATATAGTAGTCTATGACCCTTCAGCTGCTTTTCTGCTTTTAATGCTCTTTTTCCCACTGAAAAAGTGTATAGTTACCCTTTTGTTGGAATGTGATTTGCTTTCTTTGATTAATCTACAGCACATACATTGGAACTACACCATAAAATTTGAGACATATTTTTACAAAAGTATAAATGAATTAAGATTATTTTGCAAAGCACTATTATTTTTGCTCATTATATTGTTAAGCTGTCTCTGCTTTTTCTCATCATAGTGGCTTCATCTGGTTTGTTCCCGTTTGGCTGTGACACCATCCTGGAGAGAAATATCAGCTGTGCTGCTGCCATCAAGACCTTTGTCTATAGATGTTTGAGCTCTGCCTGTTTTTCAGTGTAGTCCTGTTTCTCTGACTAACTATATTTGCTCTCTTTCATCCTCTGACATAGGAGCTGACTTGGAGCTTGTCTGTCTTCTGCTTATGTATCCTCGGCAGATAACAGCTCACACTGAGCCTGGTTCTGCAGCAGGTTTCTTCAAGTTAAAGGGGAGTTCTTCCTCTCCACTAACACTGCAAGCATGCTAGGTGTGAGGGATTGCCTTTGAGTCAATGAGTCGATACAATCAGCTAGTGATGGATGACTGTCATGAACCGAGGACAGAGGACCCAGTATTCAAGGAGAGACAGTCAGTAGGAAAATTCAAAACGTTTATTAAATGAACAAAACTGAAGTGGAGCTGTGGCTCGCGGACACTGCAGAAAGAGGGGCGGGGCACCGCCCAATCTCAGACATTCTGCAGGAGAAACACAGGTAAGTGACCACGATCATCTGACAGAAGATGATTATCTGAGTTGGCCACTTACCTGGTTTAACAGTCCAGTCCAAGAATATCCCCAAGTGCTGCAGTCCCCGAGGACATGCTGGAAGTCGATCCTGGTCAGGGATCCAGAACAGACAGAACAGGATCCAGATCAGGCAGGAAAAGAACAGGTGGCAGGATCCAGACTTCCAGGCATCCACAGGCTCCCAGGCAGGTTCAGAGTCTGACAGGGTCCGAAAGCGTGACCAGGTGGTCACGCACAGGAGCAGACAGGATCAGGTGCAGATGGGCAGGCTCAGTGGCAGAGGGTAGCCGAGACAGGACGTGGAACCAGAACCTTATGCAGGACCTTTAAACTGGTCTCCTCCCTGGAGCCAGGCTTACTTGGATAAAAACTGAACCTCCCCACATATAGAGCCAAAAACCCAG
>NW_015150585.1:235876-246292 GCF_000732505.1 Cyprinodon variegatus
AATTCGTATAGTGGCATCTGGCTGGTTTTTTTTCTAAGGTTACTTTATACTTTTATACTTTAAGTAGTTTTTGGAGCACATACTTTTTCACTTTTACTTAAGTAAAGAGGATAAGTTTTTAAACTGCATTATCTATACTTCTACTTAAGAAACAAAAGAGTGTACTTTTGGCACCACTGTATCTGATTGATTATGATTGTCAATCATGTGTTTCCTTTATCTTTGTACATTGTTACTTAGTTAAGCTGGGTTTCACTACTTTTAGTCAAGAGCCTTTGACTGAAATATGTTTGACTTGGAGCTGGACGATTTTTATTAATAAACTTTCATTTTGAATGTAACTTGTGGTGAATGTATTACTTATATGTGCAGAATCTTCTGTGTGAGCGGTATTTGAGCTGGATTCACACCTTCATTTGTTTTTCTAACACACAGCCAGTAGGGCATGTGTTCACAAACAATATACAACAGTCCAATTATTATCTGATTAATTAACATATTATATTTATCACCCCTTATGGAGTCGAGAATAAATATATTAAAGCTGCACAACAACTGGATTTTCTTTGTAATAGGCCTTGGGATATCATGTGTTTGGATTGGGGCTTTATGAAAAAACTGAATTAAATTGAATACAATTATCAGGTAATTATCAGTTTTTTTCAGCAGCTACTCTACACCTTTAGGAAAGGGGAAAAGTGAAGATGAGTCTTGCTGGTGTTCAACATGAATATTAAAATGGGAACAAAAAAATGAAATTTACAAAATCCTGTGCTCTTTAAAATGTATTTACCAAAGCAAAAACAAAACAAGAAAATACTTTCCGAGCGCCAATGCACCTTATTAAACTATTACATTTCTTCTTCTTTCTGAAGAAACATGTTAGCTGTGCTTCGTTTTCTATCTTGTCTGTTCTAATATGTGTAAAACACGAAGGACGTTGAACTCTAGAACCATTGGAACAACAACTCTTTGAGGTGAGTGGTGTATGTTGCAGTTCCGCCACTGGCCACTGGAGAGGGACCGAGTTCAACAAAACTACTGGTCAAACTGAGGGATTTGCTGTTGGCAGTCATTTTGTCATTTTAAAATCTTTTTTTTCCTGACAGGTTTCAGTCTGAGTTATCAGCAGCCATGAATGATGTTGATAGCAAAGCACCACACAGATTTTTTCTTTCTTTTTCAAAACAATTTATATACTTCAGTGACTCATATTTTTATGCAAAAGGTTGATAGTTTTTATTGTAGTCCAGCAAACGTGATGATTGCATAATTTTGATACCAAGCCCTCTAACATATGACTGTTATGAAAAAGTCTTAAAAGATTTCCTATTTTTTTCCTTTTTTTTAAACCCACTCAGATGTTGGGCTATGTTGTTATGCAACAAATCTTTCTCATAAAGATGCTTGTATTTAATGGTGCAACTTCTTCCTGCTTCCCAGAGTTTATAAAGAAAATTTATTTTTACAGTTTACAAATGATGAGTCCAATAATATTCTAAAATAGGTGTTTTTGAAGTTCTTTTTAAAGTTTTCCATTTAAAAATATTTTATGCCTTTTCCTCTCGTAATCAATAGAAGCACTCAATGCAGATAAGATCTTGATTAAAAACCCAGTTAAGTTTAGACAAACAGATTTCTTCTGTTTTCGCTTTCTTTTCACATCAATTGAGAAATGGCTTATACTTTTAAGAGAACTAAGCAGGCCAAACTGTTCTGCTATCTTCACTTTGATAAATATATATTTTTGTTAATTCATGTTCATGTTTTTAAGAGTAAAAATAACTGATGTGTAGACATATTGTTTATATGGACAATGTAGATAAAAAAAAAATGCTAAATTCCATCACTGTAAGAACATTACTCCAAACATTTATTTAGTTGCCTCAAATCTGATACAGAATTTACATTAAAACAGCTATAGTTTGGTGTTGGTGAATAAAGACAAAATAAAAACCTTAACTTCATGTCAAACATGCTGATTCCCAATATAAGTAAATCTCTATGAGAAAAAAAAGAGTTTTGTAAGTTTTAAAATAGCACATTGATGATAATTGACTTCTGACATCATATTTATAAAACTTCTGGAGAAAAGTTTAAAATATATCTCTCATTTTTGTGTCCTTTTTTTAGGTAATGTTTGCCACTTGGAACTTTAAACACTGTTTAAAAAATCCACTTCATTAAACAAATCATATCCTGTCAAATCATTTCACATGAATAAAATTAATGCTTTATGTTCTGTTGCAAATAAGAAACAAACTCTCCAGGTGACTTTGGATGCAAGTCAAAGAACCTCAAACTTATTATGTATGGTGGAGGAACTGTGGTGCTGAGGGCCTGTTTCTCTCTAAACCCCCTGAGCACCTTATTTTAAACGTTGTTTGTTGTACAATTAACTCTTTAAGATCCTTTGAATAAAAATCCAACAGACTCTGCAAGAAAAGATGAGATGGGTTAGTACTGGTTTTCAAAAGGTTCATCTTAAACATACTGCTCATTGCCATGCCTCAGTGGCTGGATCTAAATCATTGATTCCAAAAGTTACAGAAAATAAATCAAAGAAAATATAATACTAATTGTGGAGGATATATGTATTATAGTATTTAAATGTATGAAAATAATTCACTCAACCAGCAGTTGAGTCCATGTTAGGACTGTTTTGTGGGTCAGAAACTAAAACTTTTAAAACTTTGATCTAAAACTTAAATGAATGATTCATTGATGATGATGTATATATCTTCTTCTCATAGTAGTTTAACCTGGTCTCTTCCTGTTTGGCTGACACCATCCTGGAGAGAAATATCATCTGGGCTCCTTTCATCAACACCTTCAACTGATAGAGCTGTTTTTCAGTGTTTAGTCATGTTTCTCTCAAGAGAGCACCTTCAGAGAGAACTGTATTTGCTCTCTTTCATCCGTTTTGACATCCAAACTAGTTCAGAGTTAATCTGTTCTGCTCTCATTATTGCCAAGACCCACTGTTCTTTTTCTTTGCTTTGTTACTGTTTTTCTCTGTTTTATTGATTGCTAGGCTATTGGGTGAGGGTACCTTTTCAAAAATATAAGGTATTTATAGGTCAGTGCTTCTATTTTCCTCTTGCATGTCTTCTTCTCTCTTCTTAAACTAGTTGGCCTTGGCCTAAGGCCAATCACACTGAGTTTGGTTCAGCTGGAGGTTTCTTACTTTTTATAGGGAGTTTTTTTCCTCTCCACTGTTGCTGCATGCATGCTCTTATGAGGGATTGCTGTAGAGTCAACAAAACAACGGAAGTGAATATCTGCTGTCCATATACTCATCAAGGAGGGGCATACCTGAAAATGACTCAATGCAACCATCTGGTTTTCCTTACATTTCACTGATTTGACTGTATGATCTGATATCTGTAAAGTGTCTTGAGATGATGTGCTGTAAAATCGATCTATAAAAATAAACTGAGCTGATTAGAATTACATTGAAGCCTTAATGTATCAAGAGTGTCAATTATTGTAGAGGGTGCTGTGTTTAAAAAAAAGTTTTAAAAACACTAAACAGAATTACATTTATACCCCTGCAGATATATTCAAAATTCCTTGACCTGCTAATCTGACTATATTCCTTTATTTGAATATTAAATGTTTCACATTTCTATATTTGAATTCTGCTCTATTTACCAGACAATGGGACATGTTTAATGCTCAGTTCACAACCACTACCTTTATAACTTTTATAGTGAAAAGTTAGACGCTAATCGATTCACATAATGTAGCACATTTCAGTGGCAGGACAATTCAAAGTGCTGTTCATGAGAAAACAAAGGAAAAAGAAAAGAACATTGCATTTAACTAATGTTTAGATAGCAGATTCAAAGGCCAGACACTAATAAATTATCTCTAAATGATTTCTCTGCCACTATAACTATCATAATTTAGTGGTTTAAGTTGACATGAGTATAACTGATGCCTATATATATACACACACACATGGGCACTCTAGACAAGCAGGGGGCTCACATCTAAATATGTATACCAAACCTGCACCCAAACTGGTGTGTTTTTCTTTGCCTCTTAGATGTTTTTCATTTTATTTTTGCTTTAAAAAAATGCAACATTTATTAACCTTTGTGTCAAAGCATCATTAATAACTTGCCTCATTTAGATATCAAAGTCTTTACAATTCAGAACTTGGTCTACTGGTCAGAATTATTGGAAAAGACTGTTTTTCCTTTGCAACTGCTTCATCAAAATAACTACAGGCATTGGCATGCAAAGCAATTCCGGCCAAGATTCCCAATAAAGGTCAGGAAAGATACAAGTCAGGACATAAAATGAACCACTTCGCAAATTAGTCAGCAGTAAACGGAAAAGCCTGCAGGGTGCGCCAGAGGACATGCAGAGGAAACTAAAGGCGTTGATATAAATCGTGGAACAATCAGTGGATGCATGGGTTTATCTTTACACGTGCAGAAAGCATGTTAACAAACGTAAATGCAATTACATTTTAAAAATGGCTACAAAGAGCTTTACAACTAGGATGAGAAGAAATCGCAAATTAAAGTAAAGATTAGGATAAAAAGCCAACTAATTTTGTGAATTATAATGGGTTAAATTTGACATCGATGGACAAAAAGACAAAACAAACAGAAACGAACTTTTATTTACATGTAACTGTGGCATTAAAATAGTAACAGATACATTAAGGCATTTTAAATAATATCTGGTTTTTATCAAATCATATTTTGCGGAGTTGTGAATATATGCATTAAACGCGCGTTTTGATGAAGCGGTGTCATTAAAACTAAACTTAACTGGCACGTTTTGTTAGTGAAAGATGAATCTCTTTTACCTAAGGAAAGAATTATAATAAAAACGAAGAAATCATGATTCTCTTAATATATGAAAACATTTTGTCAACATTTTGTTCTTAATCATATAGGAGCTCAAATCCAGATAAAGGATCTGCAAAGACAATAAAAGAGTAAAAGTAATCATCGGAATAAAAAAAAGGAACAACGATTAGAGAGGGGGAGGGCGAAAAGAGAGGAGGCAAACAATAGAGAATCAAAGCATAATAATATTCCTAAATGAAGAGGGAAACGCTGCTCCGCTCATTTTATTAATCAGACTGTCAATTTGCCCCCAAGAGACCAAACCCAAGAGCGATCTGAAACAGACTCAAAGATCAAGCCAGGGACGCGCACCTCTCTCCTCACTCTTCTCTTCTCTCTTCACTTGGATATTATTCGTCTGACCGAAGGCCGCCTCCATCATCAAGTGACAGCCCTCTCCTATTTATTTGCTTATAAACCTGTTACAATAAATGATCATTGGAGCAGCGTCAGCCCAGCGTTTTAACAACGGAAAGCGAGCAATTTTTTGATGAATTACTTTTTTTTCCACCGCTGCATGTGAGGAGGGATGCACGTCTGCAGCTCGGTTGCATTCATGTTCTTAAATTTTCTTGCGTCTTACTTATAAAACGGTTGATCCAGACGCGGTAAAGCAGAGTTCCATGCGGATTTGGCTCTGACAGAACTTACTGGTGCTGCAACCCATCCTTGGACAAGTTTTGTGCCTACTGCTTCTTTTTTTATTTATTTTTTTCCTTTTCTAAACGTCTAGATGATGGAGAGGATAAGAAAAGAGATGATATTGATGGAGAGGGGTCTGCACAGTCCTGTTTCAGGGAAGAGACTCGGGGACGCGCCAGGAAATTCAGTTCTGGAGGCCCTGGAAAACTCACAACACGGCGGGCGGCTAAGCCCGAGAATAACATCGGCTTCCCTCCACGGAAATCTCGGGGACATCCCAACTAAAGGCAAGTTTGAAATAGAAAGCCTCTTTGGGACGCACCACGGGAGCGAGAACGCGTCTTCGGCGGAGATTTCGTCGTCGGAAAGCAGGAAGAAAATGAGCCTTTACTCCGAAGTTTCGCAAGAATCAGACATAAACAGCGATGTGGAGGTGGGATGCCCGGCGCATCGCTCCCCCAGCCAGCATAAGGAAAACAATAAGGGTGAGATTTGATTTAGACTCACTGTTATTTTTATTGTTTTTTATTATTTAAACGCAAGTTAGAATCACACACGTGTAGATGAATGTTTCTGCTTTATTAATCTATCTTTATTTTCTACGTTAAACCACCTCTTTCCTTAAATTGCAACAATATTAATACTATTATGATAAAGTTAAAAAAATTATTATTTTTTTTTTTTTTTTTTTTTTTTTTTTTTCATCTAAATATTTATCCAAAACTGCCACAATAAAAACCGCTATTAAAATGATGCAATTACAGGCCTACGAAGGTGCACACAAATTGTATTTGTATTTTAGCTTTTAAGGAGGCTTTAAAGCAGGCGTATAATTCTTTTTTTTTTTTTTTTTTTTTTTTTTAGGTTTCTCTGACAGTAATTCAGCGTCCTCCAACACAAGCTCGAACTCCCTTGCGAGCATGAACGGAAACTCGGCTGGAGGATCCAACAATTCCAACACCGACCAGGTTAGGAGGTACCGGACTGCTTTCACTCGGGAACAGATCGGGAGGCTGGAAAAGGAATTTTATCGGGAAAACTACGTTTCCAGGCCAAGGAGGTGTGAATTAGCAGCAGCGCTGAATCTGCCGGAAACGACAATAAAGGTGAGGCTGCTTACAAAGATTAATAGAAAAAGGAAGCTATGAAAACATGCTAAAAAATAGATATTTTAAAGCAATATTTTAATAAAAAATAATTGTTTGAGAATTTTTTATTTTATTTTAATGTGCTCACACAAAAAATTATTTCGTATTTTCTAGAATTTCATTATAAAAGATCCACCCAAATATATATTTTTTTGTTTTTCAATTGTTGCATCTCATCTAATCCGCATTTATATTTTAATAATTTTGTTAAAAAAATCAAAAAAATTGTGTGTGTGCCCTGCACCCCCTGGACCCCTTTGTAAATGTGATGCTTGAAAGCGATGCGGCAGTCTCAACAGGGGCCTTGTTCTGACTCTATGCGCAGGTGTGGTTCCAGAACAGGCGGATGAAAGATAAGAGGCAGCGCCTGGCCATGTCTTGGCCCCATCCTGCAGACCCCAGCTTCTACACTTACATGATGACGCATGCGGCCGCTACAGGAAGTTTACCTTATCCTTTCCACTCACACATGCCTCTGCACTACTATCCGCACGTCGGCGTCACGGCGGCAGCAGCGGCCGCCGCGGCGAGCGGAGCCGCCTCGTCGCCCTTTGCCACCTCTATCCGGCCCCTCGACACCTTTCGCGCCCTCTCCCATCCATATTCACGTCCGGAGCTCCTGTGCAGCTTCAGACACCCAGGACTGTACCAGTCGCCGGCAGGCCTCAACAGCTCGGCGGCAGCTTCCGCAGCAGCCGCGGCTGCAGCGGCGGCGGCGGCGGTCAGCGCTCCGTCTGCCTCCGGGCCCTGTTCGTGCCTAAGCTGCCACAGCAGCAGCCAGGCGGCCAGCGCGCTGGGCTCCAGGAGCGCCGGCGCTGACTTTACCTGCACGGCTTCTGCTCAGAGATCAGAAAGTGGCTTCCTGCCGTATTCCGCCGCTGTTCTCAGTAAGACCTCTGTCCCATCGCCCGATCAACGAGAGGAGAGCTCACTAAACAGATAACTGATCACCTTGTTCAGGAGGGATAGGTCAGTTTTTAAGGACACATGTGCATAAAACGTTGTAAACAGACACACATTATAATTTGTAAGTAATATTTATGACAAAAAACAAAAAAAGGACTGGACAGTACATAATGCAATGCAAAGCCTACTTTTTTTTTCTTTTCTTAGACGTGTCACTGTCATGCGAGTGGACAAGCTTATATTGTTGTGCTTGTCATATCGCCCGCTCACCATTCCTTGCTTTAGCTGTTTTGGTCGTTTCGTGCCCCACGTTTGAATCTTGCTCCGAATGTTTCATGTAAACTCTGATTCATTTGATCCCTGTTTCGAGAACAGATTATCAATTGTGTTCTTTTGGTCTTCTCATATTCCTCTAATGTAGTATGAACTCCAGATTACAAATACCTACCAGGAGATCGTTTCAAAATATTTTGGATTGATCTGTCATAATCTTTCATATTTTATAAGAATGAACTGGTCTACAGATCTCAAACACAGGGTTATAAACAGACAAAGAAAAAAACAAACAAACATAAAACTTGTTTAAATTTTGAGGGTACATTCTCACAGGTATTTATTTTCATTTCCTTATTTCCTATTTTCATATCTAATAATTCAATTTCGCACCTCTTAAGAAACTATCAGCTATAGACTTAAACACGTTTAGTCAGTTTGGCTTTTAATCAAAGATTTCAAGGACTAACTAAACATTACTATTCTAAGATCTCACTTAAAACAGTGTTAAATCACCGACTTAAAACAAACAAACAAAAATAATAATTTAATCCTCTTTTAGAGCTATCTTACTCTTATGAAATTTCAGAGATTTTTAAAATGATCGAATTATTTAAAGACAAACAATTAAAAAGCAAAATGGGAAATATTTAAAACGACGAAGTTTCGAAATAACCATCGCCCTGATTGGATCACATTTAATCATAGCTGATAAAATTGGAAGGATGCAAAATCTTACAGAGATATCATACAAATTCTATTGTTAAAGATGCCCATAATTTATAATGGAAACTGACTATCAAAAAAAAAATCAGATATTTAATATTTTTGTGGCTTTTATCTACGAAACGGAATTTGGGTACGAAAATGAGTCCAAAGATACCTATCCAGAAGACTAAAATGGCATGCAAGGAGATGGGTACGAAATGAACTTAGGGTAGGCAAATTGCGAGATCTGGAATTGAAAATGGGCAAATTGTTATTGTGCAAACAAAACAAAACATCCTCAGTTTAATTAGTTTATTAAATGGCATCTTGATTGACTTTTTTGTTTAAAGTGCCATTGGATGTGATGATTGTAGTTTTAAGTAAAGTCCAACAACGCTGAAATTCAAAAGTCCAAATTCTACTTTGCTGTCTATTCTACTTTTAAGGCCTACAGTTTGTCAAATCTTCAAAAGCAGAATGTATTTTCATTATTATGTGTTTCTTGGCCAATCTTTCTTCACTAAGGTCTAGAACAGTATGATATTTTGGCAACAATATAGCTTTTCCAAGACCCAGTCTTTGCTCTGTGGGGACTTCCCTAATCAGCTAGAAGGTGCATATCATTTCACATCGCGTCTTCCATGTCAGTTTTTATGTTAATAACGAGAGGATCATGACAAAAATTGCCAATCATCGTACCTAGATGGAGCTCCTTTGAACACATGGCCGCAAGAAAAGTTCGTCGTTTTGAGACCCGCTGTCATGCGCTAACAACCCGCGGAGGGAAGTCATTAGATATACAAAAGAGCTGGAACAAAGCGACACTCCTGGCACCCTGTAAGAGGAGACCGGCTGACACATGGAGACTTTAAATTTCTGATAAAGCAGCCTTCCAAGAGCCCCCTGAATGATCTTCTGCTCCAAATAAGTGGGGGGAAGTGGATTCACACAGCAGGATCTGCTTTATTTACATTACCGGACCTCCTTATATCACCCCAGTATAGGTAATTCCTGCACACAGTGACGGGAATGGACTCAGATCAGATTGCCCACAATGCTTCAAAATATGTCTGCATCCGCAAAACAAAGGCAAAAATAACAACAAAAAACAATAGGAATTTTTAAAATGTGCATTTCAGTCGTTCCATTTGGGACATTTCAGATATGTTAATTCTAAAACATGTGAACTGTAAAAAATGCAAATATTTCTACTGATTAATTGAATTGTTGATCTAAAAAAAAAAGGACCATGAAATGTAAATGGTAGGCAATTTTTCAAACACTTTTTCCTTTTTATATATATCTATATATGAATATAATTTATTTTGTGTGACTTGATGAATGTTTTTTTATTGTTTAAACACTGGAAGGACCTGCCCATTTGCTAATAAATTCAACAGTAATCGAAATTACTAAGTGAAATTTAAAATTAACGTGGATATGTAGAATATGTCATCAGGGCCCTCTAAAAAATGTTTTTATGATTTTTTTTATTATGTTGGAATTTTTTTATTCTTATTTTTCGCCTTTCTACCATTGGGTATGTGTTCAACTCTGTATTTAAAATATCAATGACTGTATGAATTTAAATATTTTAACTTGAAAAAAAATATGTGCAATATGAAATGTAAATCCTGTTATTTATTGATCGTGTTTGTTCTTGAAAAGATAAATAAAAATCTTTACACAAATCTATCCAGTGCTGGCAAAATAAACGACATACCAAAGTATAATTCCAAAAATTAAATCTTTAATTTGCTCGCAAAATTTCAAATATGCACTAGATAGATAGATAGATAGATAGATAGATAGATAGATAGATAGATAGATAGATAGATAGATAGATAGATAGATAGATAGATAGATAGATA
>NW_015150585.1:246437-293588 GCF_000732505.1 Cyprinodon variegatus
TATATATATAAAAAAAAACGCAGGACGCTACAGGGAATATGAGGCCTGCCATCACGGGTCATTCCGGCCCTATAATTTACCATTATTTTTACATTACCTCTAAATGATACAAGCTGATACTGTCGTTAATTGCACTTGGTTTAAAAATATAGCCAACACCATGAGTGGCCCCAGGAGGACTTTAAGATAAGTTGCTTTTTTGAACGTCCCCATTAAAAGAAATGGGATTAGGGGCTGTGATATATCACCAGGTTTGCTTGCTCTTTACTAAACAGAGGCTTGGAACGACATAGATGGGGGGTGTAAAAGGGGAAAAGACTGAGGCCAGAAAAACACTGCCCACTTTAACATGATGAGTTTTATATCCAATGTGCACGACAGACAGAAAAAAAACAACCTCATGATAATAATGTAGAGGACTGTCTGTCAGCCTCACTGAATAGTTTTTGACAAGAAAATAAATCTTTGGCTTGTTTAATACACTTTATATTTTCTTTATTTCGGTGCTAATAGAAAAACTAAATTAAACGTCCAGCAGCGAGATAGGAATGCAAAGATCGATGATCCTGGCCCTTACTGTCCAATCAGCCCCTCCCCAACCCCCGCTTAATTGACTGTATTTTCAGGGTAATTGAACTGCTTGTTGTAAATTGGTAGATTTTATAGAAACGACATGAAAACTGCATTTACTGACATTCATCGCATCTTTGACATTGATTATCTGATCAGCGCCGTGTCATGCCAACCTCCAATTCTTCATTACACACTGTTTATGAGCTGTTACAGAACAACTCGGTTGTTCCAGAGTGATTGATTGCCTTATTAACGCGTGTTCTTGTAAGTGTGACCGGACTGATTACGATGCATATGTTTAGTATAATGTTTCATTTAGCTGACTGCGAGTAATGCAGGGTGACAGCTGCTGCAGGGAGGACAAAAAAAACCTAAACAACCTAAACTACAGGGAGCAAGCGGGGCCAAAACACGTTTTAAGGTGGAACTGGAAGACAGCAGAGCGCACATATGCACGGTCAAACGCTCAACAAAAGGAGGGACCGTCTTCTTATGGGAATAGGGAAATAATACATTATTATTATTTTTTTTATTATTCCAAATAGTTTTACTGTATTAATAGTCAAATTCAGTGCAATATAAGGTACCAAAGTATTCAGTCCTCTTTTTTTCAAACAGTTTTTCATGTTACAACAAAACATTTCAAACAGTTTTCATGGGATTTTATATGGATAGACACAATGTAGTGTACTAATGTTACGTGTAAGGAAATTTTAACCTTTTTTCCCGGAAAAAAAAAAAAGCAAAGTGAGTTGGGCATTTCCATTTAGTCCACATATTAAATATTTTGTGGGAATATCTCAGTGCACTTACAGCGGCAACTCTTTTGGATTCCTCGAATATAGACTGAAATTTCTGTCATTCCTTAAAAAACAACCAAGAAAAAAAAACCAAAGATATGGCTGGAGAGACTCTTTATAATAATCTGAGTTTGCACAGCACCAATTAAAATTAGGTTA
Organism: Cyprinodon variegatus; assembly: GCF_000732505.1. Classification (NCBI taxonomy): domain Eukaryota; kingdom Metazoa; phylum Chordata; class Actinopteri; order Cyprinodontiformes; family Cyprinodontidae; genus Cyprinodon; species Cyprinodon variegatus. The sequence goes on from NW_015150585.1 coordinate 247,970, forward strand.
CAACTTTAAGTGATCCATTTTAGGGCAGCACATGTTGATCTAAACTACTAGAGTAACTCTGTATGTTTAAGGTCATTGTCTTTGTAGTGGGAGAACCTCAGCCTCAATCTTAAGTGTACCGTAGCCTTTAGATTTGGACTTATCCCGTATTTACTGTAGCTCCATACATTTTAAGCCATCTTTGATATCCCTGTTTTTAAAAAAGCATGATTTTGCTTTGTTGGGATGGTGTGCTGAAGTTATAGTGCAGTTTGTCATTCCACCCATTTCTAAATGGGTTCCTTAATGGCTTTGTTTTTGCTACTCTTCTCAAGAAGCCCAGATTGGTGAAGTTAATGTAAGAGATGTTCTGTCTCCAAATTCTCCAACCTATAGCCCCTTTTGAGATGTCATTTTCATTTTTTCAAAAACCTTGCATTGTTTCATTACACTTTACAATGATGCATGACACTCTGGTCTTGTTCTTTTAATTTTCAGCTGATGGACCTAACTTCACTCCATGAGATTTTTAAGATTTGGGCTATGGACTATTTTCGGCTGTAGTTCTGTTCTAAATGTCTCCATAGTGAGTTTGTTGTGTTTCATTGTGCTGTTTGTTCATTAAGGTTCTCTGAAAAATCTCTGAGGCCTTTACAGACCTGCTGTCTTTACCCTGAGATTTAATTGCACAGATGTGAATTTAATCTTCTCACTTCTGAAGGCTTGTGAGAAGCATTTAGTTTTATTTAAGGGTATCTTAATACAACATGGTGAAATGCATGCCATACTTTCAATTTGTAAAAATCTCTAAAAATAATTTATAAAAATATTTCCGTTTCACAATTCCGAAATAATCTAGGTTGATCTATTTCAAGAAATCAAAACAAAATATTTTTAACCTTGTGATTGTAAGGATGGAAAATATAATAAATGAATATATTTGCAAAGCAAATCTAATTAATTTTCCACAAAAATTCACACCTAAAAACATAATTAATTTTGGAAATTGCTTCTCTTTTGTGCCGTGCAACATGGAGTGTATGCAGCCTGCAAAGATCCATGCCACCATTATGCATCTAAAGTAGTCTCTGCTCTGTTTGTCTCAAATCATTGCCTCTGTTCAAATGTTACTTTCATATATTACATGACATTAATTCAACTATAGCTCATTAAGACAGAATGAAATGGTTAAATTAACTTATCAGCTCATAATGATGATGAATGAGGTATTAATTCAGATACAAGCTGGGCAATTTGCAATTTGGTTGCGTTTTGATGGTTGTGAAATAGCATTTAATACAGCTGGTCATTCACTCAATCAATTACGCTGAGCGTATAAGCTGGTAATATGGAAAATGCCTTTTTCATGCATATGTATTGAAACATGTTCTCAATTATTTTGGAAATTGCTATTTATTGGTTTATGAGTTTTTACTTCAATAGCTTTCTAAGCCTGTATGTATTTAAGGTGGTAATTTACATTGGTTCTTTGCTTTCAGCCTATCAAAATATGTTATAACACCACATTTTTTCAAAGGCAAATAGCCAACTAGTTAGATAAATATACAAGGGATAAAGTATCTATTATTTTTTGTCTGTATTAAGAATTCTTTTTTTTATGTTTATTTGTTAAAATGAAGAATGGTAATCAACCAGCGCATAAGTAAACTATTACAGATATAACATGCCATTAAAATAACTTAAAACAAATAACCAAAAAACTAATGAACAAAGTTATTTATAAATCAGCTAATTATATGTAATGTAGCACCTTAAGTTCTATGAATGCTCCCAACTAATTAAATTAAGCATCAGTTGGAATTAGAAAGGAAGCTGTAATTACACTGTACTAAGTGACAAAATGTATAAGTTATACATAGTGGGTAAAAAAACAAACAAAATAAAGCAAAATGCTGCATTCATTTCAGCTAATTTCAAAATGATAATATACATATTTAATCCCCTCTGTTTTATTTCAAGCATCTGTCAAAATTCATAACTACCCAGCACCTTACTCATAGCCTGGTAGAATATATCTTTACATTACACTGACATTTTCAATGCTCTGATGTGACTGAAATCCATAATGTATTTACTTTACCTGCTGAGGAGGAAACTAGAGGAATTAATATACGGTACATTTCTTTTAAAGAGAAAATAAAAAGTACTTTGTTATAAAGTGTCAGGAGGACTTTGATAACAACATCTGTTAAAAGAAAAGCTGACAGTTTAAAACAAAGCTTTTGAGAAGTAAATAAAATATAATATAAACTATACCAATATTCCTTTTGCTGTAGTACCTCCCATCCTCCCAACATTTTACAGAGATATGTGTATTTTACACATATCTCCAGTTCTTGTATAGCCCTGGAGATATGTTTCTCTTTCTGATTCAGCATGTGTCTGGCTACCTTGTCAGCTTATGCTGCTATTTATTTTGCTATTTATTTACTTTTTCAACAAAAGATATAACTTCTTCAACTACAACAAAAAAATATAAAATTCCAATACAGATTTTCTGTATAGAACATTTGAACGAACCCTTAATGTTTTAAATATAGCCAGTCATAAAATACCCTGGTCCTCTTCTAGTAGATATCTGATAATATTTTGTAGAAATTTAGCTTATTTGTTACTTGATGGTTTCTGGCAATATCTTAAGTAAAGCTGTGCAGATGTGACACCAATATATCTTAATCAAGCCAGTGTGTGGACCACAAATGAACAATTTCAATGCCTTAATTATATAATTTCTTTGCCATTTTGTTCTCTCTTGCTACACCGAAAAACTAAACTGCTGCATGGCCTAATTTACAGTTTGGTTCAGGATGACCTCGGTGGTTATGGGAAGCCAGAATCCTGCAATTTTGTTTTTTTCTTTTAAATGTCACCTTCACCCACCACTGGAATTCTCTCTGTTTCCTCCAAGCTTAGGTCCTCTACCAGAGGCCTAAGAGCTTGATGATTTTGCACAGTATCTTTGCTGTTCCTAGAACTGCACTTTTCTGGACCGATATGTCTGATGTATTTCCAGGTATCTGCTGTAGCCACTCCTCCACGACCACGGGCACCTCTGATGCCTTGAGCTTCCAGGTCTCCTCCAGCTCTTCTCTGAGCCCCGGTTATTTATTTAGTTTCTCATGTTCACTTTTCCTGATGTTGCAGTCACTTGGTATTGCTGTCTACCACAACTGCTTTTCTCTGCTTTTTGTCCACCACCACAATGTCAAGTTGGTTCACCATTACCATTCTGTTTGTCTGGAAGTCCCACAGTATCTTGGCTCAGTCATTCTCTCCACCTTTGGAAGTGTTTCCCACTTTGAACGTGGGGTTTCCAGCCCATAAACTGCACAGATGTTCCTGTACACTATGCCAGCCACTTGCTTATGGCACTCAATGTAAGTTTTGCCTGCTAGCATCTTACACCCTGCAGTTATATGATGGATTGTTTCAAGGGCCTCTTTGCACTGGCCTGCTCATGTGCAGCCATGATGAGTGCCTCTGTGGTGTCCTTTAGTCCAGCTCTGTCTAGTCATTGGTAGGATTTCCTGATATGATACCACTTCAGTTATGTTTTGGTGGTACATCTTGTAGGGGCTTGTCCTCCCATGATGGCACCTCCAGCAACTCAGTGACATTGACTGAGCATGTCATGTCTTGGAACCTTGTCCTTGATATACTTATGGATCTTGGATGTTTCAACCTGGATAGTGGCTCTCACACTCACTAGTCCTCGGCCTCCTTCCTTACGGCTAGCGTATAGTCTCAGGATGCTGGATTTGGGGTGGAACCCTCAGTGCATGCTTAGGAACTTTCTTATCCATCCTTGGCCTGTATCTCATCCTTTAGCCAGCTTATTGTTCCTGCAGGGTATCTGATTAGTTGTAGAGGTTAGCTATTTATTGCCTGGGATTTGTTCTTGCCATTGGGCTGGTCTCTAGGACCTGCCTCACTCGTTGGAGGTATTTGGCTGTAGCAGCTTTCTTTGTCACCTCATCGAGGTTACCATTTGCTTGTGGGATTCCAAGATACTTGTAACTGTCTTCAATGACTGATTTCTGGGAGTTAGATCCCCTCTGTGTGGATTAACTTCCCTCTCTTAGTCACCGTCTGACCACACTTCTCCAGTTTGAATGACAATATCTGTGCTGTAGATCCATCTGATATAGATAAGCGAGTCACCTTCTTGCTGATTCTTAGGATACAGCTTGATGTCATCCATGAAGAGGAGGTGACTGATGGTGGCCCCCTTCCTGAGTTGGTATCCATAACCAGTCTTGTTGATTACTTGGCTGAGGGGGTTCATAGCTATGCAGAACAGCAGTGGGGATTGCGCATCCTCTTGGTATATGTCACATTTGATGGAGACTTGTGCAAGTGTCTTGCCATTATGTATGTATATATGTATCAGCCTTGCAAGAATAGGAAGCTTTGTTGAGTATTAATGATGATCAGGTTGGATGAATGCAACCATCAGAATCAGACATATTATATATATATATGGCTGCTAGGGTTATTTTAACTCACTGGAAAACACAAAGACACATACTGTATATTAAAGAATGGTCTGTTGAATAAATCTTGATCCTTTTGGAGATGGGGTTTTTAAGTGTCTGGACTTGGCTATTGGACTTCTGCATTTGACTGATATTTTAACTTCAGGACTTTTGTGCCAAGAGTTTAATGGCCTCAAATTGATGACATCTTGTAAATTGTATGTTATGTTGTCCAATAGTAGCCCCAGTACAGTTCGCTTGTTCAATTAAACATGAGGACGGTGACTTTGTCATATATGGAACTAGCAAGGTGAAAAGTGAGAAACAGCTGAGGCAGAAGGAAAGTAGAGGAGCTGGGGGTGGACTTCAAATAATGTAAGAACTGAATGGAGAAACACACACCCACACACACCCGAACACAAAAAATAGACCAAATAATTCCCATAGTTCCAACAACCTAAGAATTACAACATGTCAGCCTAATTTTATTTGTTAATGGTCTGACTTACTGAACAGAGCAGAGTGTTTTATTGTAAACTTTCTCAGTTCAAGTAGGTCTGGGTGAAAAAGACACCTTACTACCTTTATAGCCGAACACATTCATGGATTGCCTCCCTTAATGAGGATGTCTTTATATACAGTTTTCTCCACAATGTGTCTCCAACATTTATAAAATCAAATCAATGAAAACCTTCACTGCCTCAGCTGCTGCTGTTTAGGTGTTCAGCTAAAAAGGTATGAGATGGCTTTAAAAATAATAATGTTAGGTTGTTGATCCATTATTTCAGCAAGGGCCCATTTTACCTCCACAGCTGCTGGATAATAGCTGCAGTCTTTTTTATTTCTATCATGGGGTCAGTCTACAATAAATCTTAATTACTTTGGTATTTTCCCAAATTTAATACTTTAACATCATTAAAAGGCTAACTGAGTGAAGTGCCACCAATACCGAATAGAATGCAACTCAATCGGACACAGCTGTTGCAATGGTCACATTGCTTCAGATACTAAAAAGGTAAAAAAAAAAAAAATAATAATTGTCTAAATGTGGAAGCATTCTCTTTGCAACTACACAGATTAAAACGATGTTTTTTTTTATACTGTTTGTGCTTTTCTGTTCTGTCTGAGCCATCATCTTGGCATCCTTGGAGACTAAGTGTTGTTACCATCACACAAGAATATTTGTGATTGGGACGTTCCAACTGTACCAGGTCCCGGAGTACGGAATTGCAAGGCAATGGTCCAAGGCAATAGCTCTAAAAATGCCAGGCCTAAGGTTGCAAAAATATAAATCATATGTAAAGGGAAGTCCTTTTTCAAAATTCCCTACCCATTAAAAGGTGCGCAAGTGTGAGAATAAGCAGCAGAATGATAGTATTTTATGGAACAGGATGACTGACTGCAACTGGCAGGATATAGTATAGGTGTTTACACCCTCCTTGGACTGTTTGTATGTCACTTCCTAGCTTCCAGCTCAGTTAAGGATTGCTTATAGTTCGCTATCACAAATTTTTAGCATTGCGTCAATAGGTTATGTAGCATGTGACCATTTTTATATGTATTATACTTACAATACGGCCTGTTTCACATGAAAATGGTGGTATAATTTGTTTACCTTAAGATTTTCTGTTAGACTTGGCTGTGTACGAACAGTAACACCTCAATCCCTATATAGAGAAGGGACTGTATAGTGAATTTTATAGTCCACTCAGTTAACTGGCCGTTCGGACAGATGATCACTACTTTTTGCTTTGAGTAGGTCACAGGACTCCATTTCCCCGCACGGTGCCTATGCCATCTTTGTTCTCTCTCGCTATCAAAACAAATCCCTTGATGCTTTGCGAGGAGATCTTGCAAAGCATTCTGGGATATATCTGCTTATCTAGTGACAATTGATGTACAATACCTTTCAAGATGCATTGTGGAAAATTTTGAGTCCACTACTTGTTCATCCACTAGTTCTTCAGAAACTCATATAAAATGGCGTTATTGGGCCCTATATAAGGATTAGGGCAGACGTTCAGACACAGCCTAAATTATTAATATAACAACAGAGAGATCAATTTCTCTAAGCAAACTTCTCAAAATGGGAAAGACAAAGGAAAATAGCCACAATAAAATAGCCAATTAATCTAAAGATGCTCAAGTAAACACTTAGTGAAATAATAAAGCAGCACCGTTTTAACTATTTGACCAAAGTATTAGCCTAATTTGAGATGTATTAAATACTTTTTCAAGTTAAAATACAATACTTTGCACGTATCAATGCTCCAGGCTGGTGTGCTCAAAAAACTTGCCTATGTAAATGGAGAGGGTCAGATCTGTCATTAAATGAGTTATGTGACCCAGAGCGCCACAATGGGGAATTCTAAGCTCCACTTTAACACAAGAGCTAACTAAGCTAAATGTTTTGTTTTGCCAACAAAACAGATACAGTATGGTGCTTACCTGAACAGACATATTTGTGGTTGTCTGATGCAGAGTGGTGAACGCTGTCTTGTCTTTGCAAGTAAATTCATGACTTCTCAATCTGCTGTTCAAAAGTGGAGACTGTTTAATTTTGTGTCAGTGTAGTGTTGCAAGGTGCTTTCAGGGGCACCAAACCTGGAAGTTGCAGGTTTATCACTCCTAGAGCTGTAAAATTTCACAGTGTTGCTTTAAAAGGCATATTTTGCCACTACACACAGTGGAAAAGATTAAACAACTTTCAAAGCTCTGTGTAATGTTTTTTTTAAAGAGTGGCATATTGTGGTCAAAGTCTCCATGCCAACCACTCAACACCATATCACTAATTTTTTTGGGATGAGTAATGTCCCTGTCCCTCTGTTAAAAATGTAAAACTATAAAGTCTGCCAAATGTCACTTGGAATTTAACTGGAATCATGGGATCTGGTTAAATGAGATTAAAGATTGACCTTCTCTGCAGCAAACATTTGGCCGGATTTGACATGAAACAAAGAATATTTTATTCATATCTGTATGAAACTTTATATTTTAAAAATGCAACATAAGGAAGTTGAAAACAAATAACCACCCGTAGTGGGTTAGTAGTGCCCTTAGCTTTTGCCGTTTGTTTCAAAAGATTAGGTCAGATCACCACAGAAATTATTCAGCAGACGCTAAGTCAATCCTTGTCCTCTGCATCTCAGTTCAAAGGCCTAAATGGTGAGCTGAAGAGAGCAGCAAAGTCAAAGAAGGGTTACAACATATTTAAAAAGATTTTACAAAGATTTCTATCACTCTGTTCCAAAAAGACTTGGACTGAGGACCATCCTGTTGGCAAAAAGGGGATTGTAAGAATCATTCAGATTTTAGGATTTCTTTGTTTTTTCTGTGCAAGATTGCATTAGAAAAGTTTTAACCGATTTAAAAATCCTCTACTTGTGAAACCATGGATATAAATCAAATGTAAAAAAGGAGATACTTTAAGTTGTTGTACATTTTTAAGAACATAAAATAAATTGAATTTCACCAGAGAATATGAACTTCCTTAATACAATGATAGCCATTAAAATTTCTGTTAGACTTGTAAAAAAGAATGATAAAATTTACTAGCTTTCCAACAACAACCATTCAAAGTGGGGGCATAAACCATGCTTTGGATTTACAATGATTAGCAAAGGTTATCATGCTTAAAACTCAGCAAACTTTATCGCAAAATCTGCATCCAGTCATGCACATTTTTATGTTACAATATTAAACTTATGTGTATTTTATTTGGAAATTATGAGATAAGTCTAGATCATCACTAAGAAGTGGAAATATCTTTATGTATGACTGTACAGTATATATATTAAATAAAAGTGTGGCATTCTTTTGATTTATCTCACCTGAGCAGATATGTTTTAGAACCAGCTTTCATTCCAGATTCAACAGCAGGGTTTTCTGGTATGTCTCTAGCTTACAAGAGAGTTCACACTCATTCCAGATTTATTTTCTGGACTTTGAATCTGTCATTTTAACACATATGATTTTTTCCAAACTATTCTATTCTATTCTATTCTATTCTATTCTATTCTATTCTATTCTATTCTATTCTATTCTATTCTTCCAGTGGTCTGATCAGGGTTTTGGTCCCTGTGTAAGACCATTTATGGTCTTAAATAATAACAGTAATTTCTTCAACATGTAAGCTGAGTTCACTTCATAGCATGTGTCAAACTTTCATGTCTCTTATTCAGCAACAGCACATCTTCTATAAAAATCGGGTTTGCGGAGTACACAACTGTTTGGCCAACAGATCGCCTCAATTAATCAGTAGATCTCTACAACTCCCATAGTCACCATGGGCCCTTCCACTGCTGGTCTAATAAAGGTTCACTGGTTCATACGTCTTTCTCGAAATATTCAAAACGCCTTTGAATTAAATCAACATTATGACTATTTTTATAAACCTAACACCAGTTAAAATGGGAATCTGATTTTTAATACCGTATATGGAAAAGTGCTAAAATGCTCTGAAGTCACATACGTGTGATTTTTAAAAATACATTTGGTCCACGTAGTTCTTTTTTAAATGTTGAGCACTAACTTAAAAATGTTTTATGAGGTCTCGTTGACCAACAGACAAGTTCAGTAGTCAATTAAATTAAATATTAATAGATAGAGCCGAAAAATTATCATCAGCCATGCGTTTTAGTAGATTAGGGCCACTGAAAAAAAAAAAAAGTTAACCGATTTTTCAGTTAACTTTTTTCTCAGAATTCTGACTTTAATCTCAGATGTCTGACTTTTTTGTCAGAATTCTGACTTTAATATCAGAATTCTGACTTTAATCTCAGAATTCTGACTTTTTCCCATAGGCTATTAAACTGAAATAAATTTAAAAAATCAGTTAACCCTTTTTTCAGTGGCCCCAATCCTCTTCCGTATTTTTGTACCTTGTGGCTCCAATTAAATAAATGAAAGATAATGCGCCGCCACAGGGCGGGCGAACCCAGTTAGTCCTGTTCCTCAGTGCTCAGGCTGTCAGTAGGATACTCCCCCTTTCTTCACTCATAGTAAGTACAGGACGGTCTGCTCTGCTGAACGCTGCTCAAAAACTGGACTTCTCGACTGCAAAGGTAACGTCATTGTTTATACCCTATAGAAAACGTCCAGGTTGTCCCCGCTTTAACTTCAGCATCTGCAGACTCATCAGCTTGTTGGTAATCAAACGCGTTGGACAAGACCATTATTGCTAGCTAGAGCTAGCGGCTACATAGTTAGCTACAGAAACAACAACCCTAACAGATGAGAGGTGCTTGTGTTTTTAGCTCAAAGGGTTATTTTAACTGTGCGCTGTTTAAACTTCATCCTTCAACCATCCACGTAGCGTTAAGTTATATCTTTTTGTTTGTTGCTAACGTCTATGAGCTACATCGTTAATGAGCTAAAAGCAGCTAGCAGGGGGGTAGCCCCCCTCCTGCAGCCATAGCAGAAATTATTAACGTGTTTAACTGAAATGTTGTGTTCAGCTGCTACGTTGGTGTCGAAAGTGGGCTGTTAAAGCTGGTAAACTATCTAATGTGGCATATTTTTGGTGTAGTTTGTCCTCCCGTTTTGGTCGGGACGCTCATGTGATTCAATGAGAGTGGTTTCAGTTTCTCCTAAAAGTTTTCTCTGTAAAAGAAGACATTTGTTTCATATTTCCAAATGAGCTGAAACATATTGATGGTGTACCACTGCTGTCTGCAGGTTGAGATATTAAACTAAGGAGGCTAACGGACAAAGACTCGTCTAAGAGGAAAAGCAACATCCCCTTGTCATCAATATGGGGGCTGCAATTTCACGATGGAGGGTTTGTATTCATAATTATGTCTTCAGGTTAGATGGTTGCATCTACTTCACATAAACTACCTATGATCCATCTTGATGCACAAAACAAGTAGCATAAAAGAGATAACTCTATTATTTAAAAGGCAACTACTGAGTATGGATTAAGGGGTGTTTTTATAGAAAAAGTTGCATTTAATCTATGGACTTCAGATATGATGATGCAAACTTGCAAATATATTCCAAATTATGCATGTTTTAATACCAGTCCTTCAATACATCAGTATGGTGGGTTCATTGACATGCTTAAAGCACCAAACCAAGGAGTCTGTTCACAAGGCAATTGGGACAGTGGCCATCCCACTGTTATTATCTGCAGCCTAGGCCTAGACATTATGGTCTGTGATTAATATTATAATATAGTTTGGATTTATTGCGATACATCTGTATCACAGTGCTGTAAATCTTTAACTTACATGTTATCTTCGAGTTTTTTCATCCTGGCTTCTGAATGTGACTGGTAAATGTAAAAATGTTATCTCATTCCAACAGTTGCACTGTTGCAACCATCTAATATTTGCATTTATGGTTATTTGTGTACATTAATTGCATCAACAGCTACATTGTTTTTCAGATATCCCTTTGGCATTCAACTTAAACTTTATGATATAGGTCTTTTGCAATGTGATGTATTTTAAATGTACTTTATATTTTTTTTACAGTTAAGTAGGTACACAGGATAAATCCAATTATATCGAAGTTCATAAATCTTCTAAAAGCAGTTTTGGAGCCCACGTTTTTACAGTCCACTCTTTGTTTTAAATATATTGTGCGATTTTTGTCTAAGTTACAATGACAAAACAATCAAGTTAAGTTATTCTTTTCTATGAAACATATTTTGGTTTTCTTTAGTCATGTATAAAGAGCTCCATTGTAAACTAAATGTCAAAGAGCACCATGCTTATGCTTCTAGGCTCATCCTGCAAATGGTTTCTCAGTTTGTTTCTCAGTTCAAAACAAATGTATTCCCATTTAAAAAAAGAAAAAATCCAGAAAATGCAATATGTTTTTTTTTTTTACTTTTTATTTGTATGATACAGCTGCAAATAAGTATTTGAACAACTGAGAAAATCAATATTGATATATGGTACGGTTGCCTTTAGTTGCAATTATAGAGGTAAAACATTTCCTGTATTTTTATTTTTGTTTTATTTATTTATTTATTTATTTTTTTAACTGGGATATTGGCCCACTCCTCTATACAGATCTTCTCTAGATCAGTCATGTTTCTGGGCTTTCGCTGAGAAACATAGAATTTGAGCTCCCTCCAAAGATTCATTGTCATGTCGGAACACCCATCCTCAATGCGCTAACTGAGGGAAGGAGGTTGTTTCCCAGTATCTAGCAATACATGGCCCCGATCCTTCTCTCCTAAATACAGTGCAGTCTCCTTGTCCCATGTGCAAAAAAAAAAAGAAAAAAAAGAACCCAAAGTATGATGCTACCACATTCTTGCTTCAGAGTAGGGATTGTGTTCTTGGGATGGTTCTCATCATTCTTCTTCCTCCAAACACGGTTAGTGGAGTTATGACCCAAAAGTTCTATGTTGGTCTTATCTGACCACATGACACTTCTCCCATGACTCATCTGGATAATCCAAATGATCCTTGGCAAACTTAAGACGGGCCTTGACATGCTCTGGTTTAAGCAGGGGAACCTTCTGCACCATGCATGATTTTAAACCATGATGTCTTATTGTATTACCAACAATAACCTTGGAAATGGTGGTCACAGCTCTTGTCAGGTCATTGACCAGCTCCCCCCTCCGTGTAGTTCAAGTCTGATTTCTCACTTTTATTAGGATCATTGAGGCTCCATGAGGTGAGATCTCATGAAGCCCCAGTCCAAGGGAGATTGACAGTGGTGTTTAGCCTCTTCCATTTTCTAATAATTGCTCCAACAGTGAATGTTTTTTCACAAAGCTGCTTGGCAATTTCCCCGTAGCCCTTTCCAGCCTCATGGAGGTGTCTAATTTCATCTCTAGTGCTTTAGACAGTTCTTTGGTCTTTCCCATGTTAGTAGTTGGAAATCTTACTGATTGTATGGGGTGGATAGGTGTCTTAATGCAACTAACGAGCTCTAACAGGTGTATCTAATTTAGGATGTTAAATGGAGTGGAGGTGCGCATTTTGAATGCAGACTTTGAGGGTCAGATTTCTAGCTGATAGACAGGTTTTGAAACACTTATTTACAGCTGTATCATATAAATAGGTTTAAAAAAATAATCTTTTCAGATTTTTGGATTTTTTTTTTAGATTGTTTCACAGTAGACATGCACTTACGACGACAATTTCCAACCTCCTCCATAATTTCTAAGTGGGAGAACTTTCAAAATAGTAGAGTGTTCGAATACTTATTTTCCTCACTGTTCGTACACGTGCTGAGATGTTCCAGTTTTCCCCCTCTCGTTTCCAAAAAAAAAAAAATATATATATATATATATTCTGCACTAGGTTAGTTTCTTCGGAGATTCTTAGATATTGCTCTCAAACTACAGGCCAGAAAAAGAAAACCGGGTATTCACAATGGTGCTCCAGCAGATTCAATAGCAGCCTGGAAAGTTTTGCAGAAGTATCGGGTATATATTAATTTAGAAATTATAGCTGTAACTGCTATAGTGCCAAACTGCTAATAAACAAGTAGCCTAATAAATGTAGTGCTGTCACATTGGCTGTCTTCAACTGTTTATAAACCGGGGTAAAAAAAATGAAAGTTTTATGTAATGTAAATACAAGGATGTATAAAATTACTTAATTTGTCTAATATGAAAATCATTTGGATCACTGAACCAAAAAAACTTAAAGCAGAGGCTCTGCAGGTTCAGAAAAAAACTAAAAAATTTTTTTGAATTGTTAACTTGTCACAATGATTAGCAATAATTGATAACTTGTCACGTCTGTGCCGGTCAGAGTAAACCTGTCTGATCAGTATAAAGAGCTTCAAACCGCGCCGCACAAAGGTGTGTACTGACCTGTGGGCTTTTCGGATGGCAGGGCTTTTCACAAAACGGTGAGAGTTTCATTGTTCTAATGGGCCTATACTACCAAGATTAGTAAATAATTTGAACCACAGCATGTTCTTCTTAATGTTTAACCTCCTAAAGGTACCATAATATGTAATAAATTCTTACATTGTTTGTGCTTAAAATCTTCTGTTTGAAAAGCATTCCTCTTATGATCTCATAAGGGGAAACAAGCTGTCCAGAGCGCTCTGTAGCAGCCCCTCTGTCAAACTGCGGTCTTCATCAAATATATTATTCCCAGCTCCTAGCCGCCATTGTTACGAACTCTGAATGGTTGTCTTGGTTGCCAGTTGTGGGTGCGTGACCTTCGGGAGGACAGGACATGGAAAGCCAAAACGGCTTCATTGTTAATTTTAATAAAGTCTCAAATATAGCCTAATTTAGAACCTCTAATGCACCTAAAGACATTTTGCCCTATTTTTTATTTTTATTTTGAAAGGACACTGCTGTTTGCTTTAACATATTCGTCCAAATACAGCTCTTAAATTTATTTCTGAATTTATAATGGAACTGATTTTATATAGTTTAACTATTTTTGATAGCAATCATAAAGAAGAGATGGTATAAGAGCTCAAAACAAAATGGAAATAATTTTATATTTTTTCATTTAATATATTTTAATTTGTTTGGTAATGAGGAATACATATTTTTTTATGTAGACAAAAGTTGTTTCTAATGGTTTTTTTTTTCTTTCCCCATCTTAAAGAAGCTAATGAATAACAAAAGGATTAAGCTCCTTGTACGAAAAGGACACTTGTTTAAGAAAATGGTATGAATAATATGATTTAATTTCTTCTTTCCCTACAGGCTAAACCTTCCACTGTGGAAACGTTGGAACGACTTGAAAAGGTAAAGCCAATTTAGTAACCAAATGACTGTTAACTAGACACAGACATGCCATTAGCTGAAAACCGGCTCACTCAGAGTAGTGTCAAAAATATTAACAAGCTTTGCCAGTGAAGATAAAAAATCTCTTTTGTCCATAAATATGCTCTTTCAGAATTTAGGATGCATAGTTTGAACTTTACCTGGTTTGAATTCTGAATAAAATCTCCCTTAAGGTACATTTGCTATCAGAATTTGCAATTAATCAAGAAATCAATTATCAGACATAAACTTCAGTTGCACTGCTAGTTAATATTATCAAACTTGCAGTAGTCCATTTAATTATGTTTAAGGCAAGTGAAATAATAGGGTTTTGATTTTTACTAAGTCAAGAAAACTCATAATATTTCCAGTAAAGCTGCTCCTTACAGTCCATTTTTGATGCTTTGATGTTGGGGATGAATGTAGCCTTTTGATTGAATGTAAATGTCAGTAATTTGCTGTGTGATGGAGCTTTACTGCTATATTGCAAGTAAGCCAATGTTGGGCTATTTTCAGTTGCGTCCTTGGAGCAGTAGCCACAAGAGATCTTCGTGTCAGAGAGATGTGGAGTGGTATTTAGGTTGTGAAGCGATGGGAATTAGGCCTATTTGTGTCAACCTCTGTAATTCTGTCGTACAGAACATAGTTTTTCTGCTGCTTTTCAGCACACGAAACAAGAATCTTGTATGATCTTCTGTATTGTAAGACTGAAAGTGAGATATGCTCTTTTACTGCTTAGAGTGACGGACACACGTGTTCCAGAGGCATCTCTGGGACGAAGAGCTGGTCCTATTCTGTCCAGCAGCTATTTTTAGGTAGCCTGGTCAGCACGCAGGGCTTCTATTTCCAGAATCAGAATATTAGTTACTAGTTCAACTAGTTCAACTTTAAAATGGGTGGTAGGCATGGATCAAATTTTGGATTTTGAAGGAGGGGGGATGCAAGTATTTTTTTAATATAACTATTATATAAGTTAAATGTGTTTACTAGTAGTTCTTCTGTGTTTGTTTTTCTCTACTTTCTCTGTATGTTTCCTCTAATTTCTCTTGCATCTGCGCTATCCCTCTCCTGACAAAATATATGGATGCATGACACAAACAACTGGACAAATTGGACTGCAACAATCCATGGATTAAAAACACATAGTTATACATTTATTATGTGTTTGTATATATAAAACCACATTAATTGTTGTATAAAGGGATACTTGATCTCAAGACATTAGAATATCTTTAAAGGTAAATTTATTTCAGTAACTCACTATAACTTGCATCATATAAATTGATTTTAGCACAATGTGATTTATTTCAAGTTTTTGTTCATTTTTATTTATGGCTCACAGCTAAAAACAAGCAAATTATTTCTTGGGTCTCATCCAGATGTGCTTGTTTTAGCTATAAACAAGCATCTTTGGTAGATAGGGTGTCCCATTGACACAGAGCCTCTACAAAACAGACTCTTTTTAAAACCTCCTTCCCAAGGAGATGCGTTTAAAACCAACCCCTAACTTGATACTCCTATCCATTGAACTTGCTACTAATTGGTGTTTGTGTGCATGTGATCCACCATAGAGGAACCAACCTTGCATACATTAACACAAATGACAACTAATGATTTTAGATTAAGCGTTTTGCATTAGACTGTCTTTTAGAAGCTGTTCATTTGACTGTGGACTTAACACTGAAAAAAAAAATATCCTTTGCAAAGCAGAAGCTTATTTTGCCAGCTCACACACTGAAGCTTTCCCAACCAAAATTGCATTTCCTTCCCGATATTCCTCAAGGCTGTGGCTATTGTGTTTGGTTGCTCAGCTCTTTGTACAATGTATTTTCTTCCTTTCCCCTTTCTCTTATTATTCTTGGATATCCCAAACTGAACAGCTGCTGTTTAGCAAAGGCACTGTTTGCATTTACTTTCTTTATGGATGCTGTTGATGATTGTCTGCTGGACAAGTTAAGCTAACATAATTTCCCTACGTAGTGCACCTCGTAAATTGGTCATACCAAGTCTCTATAAATTAAGTTTTTATTTGGCGCATGTATTTATTTACTTTGCATCATGAGAGGCTACTGTATGTCACCATTAATAGTTTTCTATATTTCAAAGTTCTGGTTATAAGTTTGACTCGTTTACACGTCAGAACCAAACTACTGTTCACATGTGATTTGGGAAATGTTTTTGTTTCCTTAAAGGAAATCCAGACTCTTGAAGACTACAGTGAGAAGTATCAAAGGCAGTTAAAGAAATGGATTGGAGGAATGCTGTTCTACTCGTCTCTGCTGTACTTGGCTACCCTCCTTGTTGTGTATTTATGGTACCTGCCTGAACAGTTAATGGGGCAACTCATATTGGCTTCACTCTTTGTATTATTTCCATTTTTGTAAGTATGCCTTATATTTGATCGCATATTCTCTAAAGTCTAAAAAAAAAAAACCTAATCAATCTTTTTTGAAATCCTTTTAGAGTTTGGATTCTTCGTAAGGCAGTTGTGTTTATTTTTTCTCGAAGAACTGAGAAAAATAGTAAGATCCTTCTTGATCTTTGAAGTTTTTCGTATTGCAAAACAATGCATTTGAAACATTTCTTTTTTTTTTAGATGAAAAACTGGAAGAACTGAAGGAACAGAAAAAGAAAATAGTAAGGCATCCTTTTATACAAATTTTAAAGTAAATTGTTATTTTTAAACAACCTTGCTAAATCATTGCTAGCATGTCTTTTTTATCAGGGCTCATATTAAAGACCAGTGTAGTTTGCTGCACAATTTTAGCTTATTTAAATTTAGTGGAGACAGCTTGTGAATGGTACACTGACTTAACCCAGCCAGCCACTCTGCTAATGTCACTTTAATTAATAGCGTTTAGTATAGGGGGAAAAAAAGTCAGATGAATTACTTGTCATCCTCTGTCAAGTTCTAATAACTTTCAATAATTAGGGCTGATGAATTTTCACACTCCCCATTATCGAAGTAGTGAATCCAATTATTCTTCATATTAAATGCAAACATGCACAAGTCTTCAGTGTTTTTATTTCAAATATAATTCCAAGGGATTCACTGTTATGATGTTGTCTTGTGCAAATGACCAAAGCCCTAATGCACAGCCTAATGAACACGCACAATTCTTTGATGAATTCTACTTTAATTTTTTTTTTCCAAGCTTGAGGAAGTTATGGAAACTGAGACGTATAAAAATGCCAAAATGATTTTGGAAAGATTTGATCCTGAATCCAAGAAACAAAATGTAAGTTTTCAGTTTTTGTCTTATTCTCTGATCATTTTTGCTAGTAATCTGCTGCTAAATCACATTCTTGACATGTCTTGCTGTTTTGTATCAAGGAACTGGAATCCACTCCAGTCAGATCCCAGTTGACTCCCAAACCAGGACAGGGTAGGAATGACCCTGAAGGGGTTTGAAGATCTCTTTTCAAAGCTATCTAAACTCAGAGATTACCTACTATTTAGCGGTCTACAATCTTTCTTTTTAGAGCTCCGTCAGCGGATTGTCACTCCAAAGACCCCAACGGTGGTTCAGAGTCCTGCAGTCGGTTCTGCTACCCGGCCTCCCCTCCCCTCTGGATCCGGCCGTTCTTCCCATTCTGCTCCAGGTGGACCCCCAGAGAGGGGCCTGTCAGCAGTAGCTGCTCAGCAGAGTTTGATGAGGAGGCCCATGACCCCGGGAACACCTGTTCCAGGAATCGGTGAGTTACCTGCACACAATGGGACCAGATCATAATGTGGTCGATTAAGGTATGATTTACTCATCCCCGGTTTTTTATCCCCAGTTGCTCAAAGCTCTGTGGTTTGTGTTTTCACCAAGGTTGGGGTATGTAATGCAGCAGCTGTAAAAGATAATTACAGACTATTGAATTAAAAAGTCTTTTCACATGAAACATTTCCTATACATGTTATGAACTAAAAAAGGCAAACGGTCTATAAAATTGCATGTGGTACCTTTCAAAAGGTATTCATAATTCACCTCATCACAAACCTTTTATGGTGATTTTAGTGCAAAAAAACAAAACAAACAAAAAACAACAAAAAAGTGGAGCATGATTGTGAAATGGGGAAAAAAAAATGTTTTAAATTTAAATAACTGAAAAGCAACAAGCAACCCAGGGTTTGCTCCAGAGCTGCCAATAGCCATCAGATGTTGCTTATTTAGTCAAATGACCTTTGTTGAAAGAGATTCACAAGACGTGTTATTCTGTAAGCCATGTAGGGGACATACCAAAAGAGAAAACGAGTTTATGATAGAGCTAATGTTTTTTGTTCAGAGTCAAATTTAACATTCTGGCTTGCATGCAAAATTACGCATGGCTAACAGGATTTATTAAAAATAGAATGACTAAAAAATATCAAATAATTTAACAATTAAATGTCTAGATATCCAAAGACTTACTACTATAATTGCGTTGATAAATGGTAACAGAAAGCACTGCCTCAGTTGGTGAGAAAAACATAATGTGAATTAAACTTTTAGATTACTAACAATCTGTAGGTGGTGGAAGGGGCTGTGGAAAAAAAAGCAACTGGGGTGATTAAAAGCCTTGTATTTCTTCCAGAGATGGTCTTCGGTTCTTAGTTCTTGGTGACGTGTACGCCAAGCTTTTAATCTTCTGGGTTCAGTTCGCCCCCAGATCACATTTTTTATCTTGGGCTTGCTATGTTGGTCCATGTGAAGGTTTTAATTGTCCTAAAACTTCATTGGGAAGAGTTTTGAGAGTTGTGTTGGACTGGGAGAAAAGATGGAACCTTAGACCAGCTCCTTGGTTAAGTGGTGGTCTCTGAAGTCTGATGTAAATGTCTAACTATGCCCCTCACTACCCATTTTTTCTTTTCATAAAAGTGAATGTGTGTCCCATTAGGTGTTCTGTCTTATGGATGGAAAAGTATTTTTCTAAGTTTGAAGCATGTTGCTTGGCTTGAAGGTGTGGATGTTCTGAAAGGATGGCAAATGGGTTTTTTTCAGTTTAGGGTAAGGCTCATATTCTCATTTGAAGTGCACCCATAAGGCAGAAAGGCAGCATGTTTTAATGTTGCTGTTTTTGTGATTTTTATGAAAGACCTTTTTGTGTTGCATAAATTCCTAATAAGATTCATTAAGTTTTGGGTAATGCTTGGATGAAATCTAAAAGTTCCTTGGATATTTATGTGATGTACGATTTCTATCATGGGATTACACCTACATTGGGAACTTTAACAACTCTCAAACAAAGATATCTCATGAGCATGCTGCAGAGCTTCTTACTGGGTTGGTTTTTATGTGAACACATCTGTGTAGTTTAAATTGATGAAACCTTGAATTGATATCCAAGTAATCACATCTCTGTAGGGAAAAATTACAAATAAGTACAAATAGTGAAATAGATGTTTTTGAAGAAAAGGAAGTTCTATTTTGTAATTTCCAAGTGGAATGCCAACTGAGGTTTGCACAATGCTGCATAACGGTAAGTATGATTAATTAATAGGATCTGCATTTCTTCCATGGGCAGCGGTGGTGGGGTTCTCTCTAAGTGCCTTATAATTCCTTCCGAAATTGCTTTTGGCATCGGGAACACCTCACAAATGGCTTACATGACTTTATGTTATCACCTGCGTCTGTTGAAAATTGAAAGTGAAAAGCAATTTGATACAAAGAGTCACCACAGAGTTTCCATATGTTGGTAAATTAATAAGCAGCAGGACACTGAGACTCTGCCAAGTCTCACAGAAATGACCAGTCATCTTCCTATGATTGCTCTTGATGTTGGATTATATTAATTACTACCCACCAACTCAGCAGGGGTTCACAACATGTTTTCCGAGTGAGATCAGGTGTGGCGTCATTAAGGAAAAAAGATGCAGGATTTGGGAAAATCAGTCAACTTCTGTGCTTCAAACTGTTTCTCAAACTGTAGGCTGGCTTTCTTCATTTAGGTGTAGTAGTTAAGAGGGAAAGGTATATTTAACAAACTGTTTCTTTTTTTTTTTCTCTCTCTTATAGGGATGCACCCCCCAGGTCCACCCATGGCTAGACCTATACTCCCAAGGGATAGGGGTGCAGTGGACAGAATCATTGAATATCTTGTTGGAGACGGCCCTCAGAACAGGTGTGATATGTTGCCAAAACTTTGCTGAAATAGGATGAACCTTTATTTAGACTTTGATTTGCACCTAGAACCATATTTATACCTACCTGGATATCTTCAGTTTCCATTCATATTACCCCAAAAACGAATAGTATTATTCAGTGTTCCTGCCAGCATATTCAGGCTGCTACACTCATTTATTTTTTTGAGCGCATTGGCCCTTTGACTGATATCTAGGCTCCATCCCTGAGGGTTTTCTCCAGTGCATTTTAGGACAAACTTTAGTTACACTGAAAGTTGTCAAAATTACACTGAAATTAGGCAGATACACCGACTTGTAATGAGTGTAACAGCAGTGACAACTGAGATTTTTAGATGGTTACTTTATATGCACATAAATGTTAGAAAAGCACAGTGCAAACATGAACACTGCGCCCTTCAGACAGAGTGTTGCAGGCAGGTGAACACACATGCTATCGCTCCTGTTAGCAGACAAAGAGCCAGTTTTGAAAGCAGTGGTGAAGTGACCAGGCTTGGAAGGATTCCCAAATGGTTGGTCTTTCAAGCTGAAATTATCCCCCCCCCCATGCTCATAGAAAATCCTTGTGAGAACCTGAACTGTCAATGCACACTCAAATTAAGATTAAAAAACTAGACCGGTGGTGTTTAAGCTTGATGTGGTTAATTTTTCAGATGACACGTTAAAATTCTTGTTCCTTTCTTAAGCTGATGCAAACATTTCTCAACACAAAATGAAATAATCAAATAAGACTGCTAATACGGTAACTTGAAGTGTTTGCAACCATGAAATAAAGGAATAAGTACATGCATTAAATGGTGGGCAGTCATTGTAGAAATACTGTTGGATAGCAGCAAAAAACTCAATGGATGTTAAACACTCTATATGCATTTCTATATGGCCTTTCTGAGAGCAGGTATTCAAATGGGGGGAAAATTTCAAGCCCTTTTTTTTTTTTTTTTTTTTTAAATCATCCTGGGCTTGCTGTTTTGCAAAAACCAACTTGTAGACATGTCAGTCTGATTTACAAAGCTTTGGGATCTTGTCTAAAATGACAAAATATTTTGGAGAAATCAATGCTTTTAGAGGGAACTGTGGTTTTAATGTATTTTTTTAATTAATTTAACAAATGTACAGCTAGGATTAGCGGTTGTAATTGCTTCCCTTTTTTAATATTTATAAAATCTAAATTCACTTGGTGTCACATCAGTAGGAAAGTGCAGATGACTTAAAAATAGTATTTAACTCCATAGTTGTATTTTTTGTTTATGATCCCTTTCATATCCTCCCATATTTCAGAGTTGTATGTGTCTTTATTGTATTGCCTTTCTTCTCTCGTAGATACGCTCTTGTATGCCAGCAGTGTTCCTCCCATAACGGCATGGCATTAAAAGAAGAATTTGAATACATTGGTAAGACTTTGAGAATCGCGGTGCTGTTTATCAGTCTCAATCAAATGCCGTGCCTTCATTTGCCCTCTAGCGCTTGGCAGGACAGTATATCACACGGCTCTTAAATGCCTCCACTGCTACCAGCTCCTGTAAGTGAAAGCAGAACACGATTGAATGCCCAAAGTCGCATCAGTCTGAAATGTTCATGCATCCAAGGCAAATTGTGTCATTGGTTGAAAATGTATTTAGATTGATCTGTCTGTTTGGCAGTGTTAGTGTATGTATTAGCTAGATGTATGATGCTTTTATTTGTGCCATTTCAGCCTTCCGATGTGCATATTGTTACTTCTTTAATCCTGCAAGAAAGACCAGACCTCAGGCTCCTAGACTCCCAGAGATCACTGCTGAACCGAGGGTGCCGGTAGCTGAGGAGTGCTCATCATCCCCTGCTTCTGGTGAAGTGAACCAGCTGGATTCAGGTGATTCAGGTGGGGGGGAAAAAAGTTTTTTTTTTTCTTTTCTTTCCCAGTCCCGTTCCTCTAAACCTCTAAGGACTAAGGCTTGAAATGGCTAACATATGATTCCTTATCTTTTATTATGGTCATTATTGTATGAAAATCCCCTCTCAGAATTAGAGAAACACAATCATTTTGCCTTACATTTGGAAATCCGTTTTTTTTTTTTTTTTTTNTTTTTTTTTTTTTTTTCTTTCCCAGTCCTGTTCCTCTAAACCTCTAAGGACTAAGGCTTGAAATGGCTAACATATGATTCCTTATCTTTTATTATGGTCATTATTGTATGAAAATCCCCTCTCTCAGAATTATAGAAACACAATCAGTTTGCCTTACATTTGGAAATCTTTTTTTTTTTTTTTTTAGAAATTAAAGCACAAGGCAGAAATGACAGTGGTGGCAGTATTATCTGTATCCATTTTTTTTCCCTTTCTGTGCTTTTTTCTTTTTTGAATGCATTCAAAGATGAAATAAAACCCTTTTCTAATTCTTAGAAAATCCCAAGCCTGCTGATGCCCCTCTTGGAGCAGATGCCCAGGAGCCAGGCACAGTAACAACCACCGAGCCTGGTTCTGCATCAGATGGCCAAAATGCCCCAGAGCCCCAAGAACCACCTCCTGAGAAATCTGATGATGAGCAGGATATTTCTGCTATGGAAGTGGAATAAAACGGCACTGTGGTAATTTCAGCACTTCAGTCTGTAACAGGGTTTCTTTGAGGGAATGAAATAAGTCCGTTTACAAGTCAATACCCTTGCATAACAAAAAAATGCAATAATTATCCAGCTCTAAATGTGGTTTTCAACCTGCTGAACTCCTTTGCTAAAACTGGCTTTTAAACTTGTAGCAGAAGTATTGAACTATCAATTTACATAAAATAACAGTGAAGGATTATGCAATATGTTCTTTTCCATGTTGTATTTTATGTTTTTGGTCATTTTCTTATTTTAAATGTGTTCGATTGAACTTTTGGCTTTTTTTTTTGTTTTGGTTAGCAGGACATAGTACAAAGCATGAGGTATTTTGTGGAAAAAGTGTTATTTATGATATGATGATGTATTTATAGCCAATTTTCTTTCGTGTCGCACTTGTTTACGGTGCTTATTGGGGTATGCTGCAGCTTATAGGTGGTAATATGTTTACACAGGTATGGTACCTTTTGACGCAATGCACATACAGAACATTAAGTATTTTTCACTAAAAGAAAGGAAAGTAGGTTTGTTAGAACTGAGCTGTTCTCCAAAGTGCCTTTTATATGTTTGTTTTTGAGTCTTGTGAATAAAAGAAAACATTTTAATAGAAAATGTTACCTACCTGTTTTTTATCAGATGCTTTCTGTCGTAGAGTCTCTGTGCTGCAGAAATTACACAAAATAAACTTTTGAGGAAAGTCTTGTTTCTGATTCAAACACCTGGAATGAATGATGAATGAATTTGTCGCTTAAGGTTATTTTCCTAAACATATTCTGGGTTAAATATGGCCAAATTCACTCCTCAGTTTATATTGGAAAACAGTCTTAGGTCATGGGTTTAATCCAGAATACTGAGTTAGACCCCTGAGTTCTACTCTACATTTTCAATTCAAAATGTGAAAACATTTTGATTTCAAAAAGCATCCTGGAAGGGAAGCAAAACGTCTTTCAAACTTGGAAACAAAGTTCGGTGGATTGTTAACTTTCTTTTTTTGGAATAACTATGACTGAGAATCTTCCCCAGCATACCTCTACTTATGTTTTGAGACACTGATGACCAGACATTGTCCAACATATCTGAAGAATCTCACTCATCCAGGCCATGGTCAAGCTAGAAAATATTCAGTCGTTCTGGAATGCTCTACTAGTAGTTTTGATTGGGTGGCCATTCTTGGGAGACCAAAAAACACTGCTCTTGTTTTTTTGGGGGGCTAAAATTGACTAAGTTTCCTGGAGTCCCAAACCCTTAGAAAAAGCTTTATAAACTCTTCCAGGCTTATACATAAGTATGATTTTGATTTATTCTCGAATTTCTTAAGATTGTGAAACATTGTTTCCTTTCAAGATCTTTTGAACTACTTCCTTTAGTTGAAAAGTTTCTGTTTAAAGGATTTCTTGATGCTGATACCACCAGTCGAGGAATACTAGGGAATGTCACCATGAAGAAATTGTAAATTAGTTTATGATTTATCTAAAGGGGGATCTTATTTACAAATGGGGCCTGTTAAGACTGAGTAAAAAACAGTTTGGGTTGTTAACCCAACTATTTGACAATAGTGTCAGGTCAGGGTTGAGGCAGTCACTCAATGCAAAAATTATTCTTAAATAGAAATTAAATGGTTGAAATAACTCATTGCCATTTCTTCAATGAGTTGCTGTAGATTTTGAGAGTTGTAGGCAGGAAGGATCTTTATGCGTTTTAAACTGAAGAAGCCTTTGATTGAAGACACTCTGATGTTGCTTAATCTTCTGAAGAGAATGTTCACTGTTGTCCATAATGTTCACTTAATAATTTCTTCTTATTTGTGAAATCATCTCCAGAGGCTCTAGAGAAGTTCCTAGAACAGAGCCAGCCTTGTGTATCAGCCTGTTGAGCTTCTTTATATTTGCACTGATTACCCCAGCAGATGAAGTCAGAAGAGGCCACACTCTCCATAACGGACTTAGAGGATATGCAGAATGTTGATGCAAACGCAGAGGACCTGAGCTATCTTAAGAAGTACAGTCTGCTCTGTCCCATCTTGTAGATGGGGTCACAGTTGTATCTCCAGACAAGTTTGTTGTCCAGGTGAACACCCAATTTTGTTAATACCACTGCACTTCTTTTCCTATGATATTACCGTAACAGGATTAAACTTTTCCTGTTTCTTCTGAAATCTACAATTGTGTCCCTTGTTTTGTTGGCATTCAGGATTGGATGATTGTTTCCACACCATTTAGCAAAGCTGTTCCCTAAATTCTCTGTACTCAGCTTCTTGTCCATTTTTGGTGCACACAATGACTGCAGAGTCATCTGAGTATTTCTGCAGATGACAAGACTCTGGTACTGGAAGTCAGAGGTGTACAGAATAAAAATGAATGGAGGGTATCATCCCATGTGGCGCTCCTGTACTGACAAGTTGATTAGACAGCTGACCCTTCTGTCTCACAAACTGAAACCTCTTTGTCAAGTAGTCTTTGATTCAGGAGATTGTGGATGCCTCCACATGAGTCTTCTGGAGTTTCTAACCAAGTATGTCGGCCTGAAACGTGCTAATTGCGCATTATACATGGTATAGAGCATACAGATCTGTCTGCCTTGTCTAAATGACAGTGGGTTTGTTGAAGCAGGTGTATAGTGGCATCTTCAACCCCAACTTAGTTTACATCCATCCATCCATCCATTTTCCTTCAAGCTTTATCCCTGCTGGAGTCGAGAGGGGTGCAGGTGCCCATTTCCAGCTGTCTATGGGCAAGAGGCGGCACCCACCCACGACAGGTCACCAGTACATTGCAGGGCAATACAAAGAGATACAGGACAAACAACACCTAAGGAGAATTTAGAGAAGCCAATTAACATTAACCTTATGTTTTTTTAATTGTTGGAGGAAGCCAGGGGAGTAGCCGGGGAGAACCCATGCATATTCAGGGAGAACATGCAAATCCAATGCAGAAAGACCCCCGGCCGGGAATCAAACCCGGAACCTTCCTGCTCCGCCACTAAGCAGCCCACTTAGTTTACAGCACAATCAACATTTCTGATTGCCTGTGAAAATAATAATCCAATTACTTTTTATCATCTACAATGCTAATGAATTGGAAAAATCTTTCCTGTGTTTGGAACTTAAAATACAACAATTAATTTATAATATATGAAATGTTTAATTTAATTAACTTCCTCTATTCAGTTGTACATGAAAAGGACCACGTCTTAAAACATTGCTGTCTAATTGCACCATTTTGTGAATGTGGTGGGACATGAAAGTCAGGACATTCAACTGCAATATATGTATGTAGAATTGAACAGATGGTTAATGTTTAGAATAAAAAGCTAACTGGATGTTTTGGAACTTAATATTCATACAAAGGACTAAGACGGTTCCAAAATGGGTCTAACTAAAAAATAATGCTTTAAAAAATAATTTAACACAAATGAGATAGACTTTATAAAAAGGTGAGACAGGAGGAGCAAGACAATACTAGTATTTCTGTTAAAACAGTGGCAATATACCATTCAAGTTAATTCAGCATTGCACTGAAGTAGCATACAATACATATAAAAAACACCCAGTGGTAAGTCAGTGTTGTTGACAGGTGTGACAATGTGAGATACTTCATTAGATTAGAGTTGTTTTGTAACCAACATGAGTAAAGTCATTCCAAGACATAATGGGGAAATTTACAGGAACAACGAGGCTTTAACATCAGCGAGTGCTATGAGTTTCAGAACCCTGTCAGTTCATATGTGGGGCTCTGCCATCACCTCGTGTCTTTCAATTTGTTAGAGCAATCAATGTATGCTGAACACTCACCCACATTATAGCTCCTCAGCCAATCTGCATAGTATACATCTTTATCTCAGCTCTCCTACTCTGTCCTTGCAGGAAAAACAGGAAGCAGTCTTCTAACGCAACACTGTGCACTTATGAAAAGTGGCTTTAATTGACTGAACGTGCAACAATAGATCTCAACTAAATAACAGCATTACTAATTATGTGTAAAGTAATTAGTTGGATTACTCTGATAATGAAAGAGTTACACATTTACAAGCAGTGTAATTGTTTTATGGTGGTACCCAAAACACTGTAAATGCCAGTTTTTAGAAAACTGAATCACTGCAAATATTTTGCTTTAAGAACAACCACTATCTGGGTTTCCATAAGACTAGGAGTTCGCTACCCAGGGTAAATCTGAATCAACAAAAGTTCATACACTGATATATTCTGTAACACTGTTGAAAATATTTCTTTCTCTATTGACTTCTTTGGTAAAATAATGACTGCTGAAAGTGGCAAGAATTAGCATGTGCTAACTACTCACCGAACAAAAACAGTGCAACAACAAACCTGTGCTCTATTGTGAAAAAATGTCTAACAAATCTTGCTGTCATCATTATACTGTTTTAATTTTCCATCTAAACAGTTCATAATTCATTATGTAGTTGAAATTAACTGAAGTCTGATTAAGTCATTGTACTGTATACTATAAAAATGTCTTTGAAGAATGAAGCGTTCCATTTGGCCGCAAAAAATGTAACGGTATAGAGGAGGATTTTTGCAATATTTTGAAACGACCTACCCTCTCCACTTAAAAAAAAAAAAAAAAAGCACATGCACAACCCTGCTCCCGAGAGAGAACGCTTATTAAACGTGTGCAAAAGCATGCACCAGCCCATTTCTCCTTGTGCAATCTCTGTTTAAAAATTGCTATTTGCATTGATCATACAAGCGTATGAAAGTTCAATTTTTCCCACTATGTCAGACTCACCACTGGTAAGTGAATATGGGTACGAGTACGTGGGATGGCCTTACGTAAACATATCAACAGAATGATTCACCATTAGGAAGGCCACTGATTTTGGTGATACACCCAGAAAAAGAACCTTCACTATACCTTTAAGTCAACGAATTTACTGGATTGTTTTTGTTAAATCTACAAAACGTTTTTCCCAGAAACATAAAGCCAGGATTGGAGAAGTGTCAATATAATAATCTAAACAAAGTGATCCAGATCAAGGTATCTTTTCAATGTTCTAGCCAACCTTCTCTAAATTGAGTTGCTCTCTGAGCCCCATATTTCTACAGCCTCCTTTCATTAACAGGCCAATTTTAGCTTGTGATTATCTCATTTTCTCTCATTGATCATCTAAGACGATGTGAGATAACGCTGCTTGACACAGAGCCTGACCAGTCTTGATTGCTTGACCCTTTTGATTTGCAACAAGAAAAGTCATTGCGGGAAAGTTGCTCTCTGTCGTCACGTGACCTCCCACCCCCCCACCCCCCCTGAATACACTGTGTAAAGTGTCTGTTGGGGTCAACATCCCACATCTTCTATGGGTTTTGATAATGTATGTTTACTGAGACGTGACCTCCTGGGCCTTGTAATGCATCAATGTGACATCCAACAGTAACGCCTGATTCCACCGCATGCTGTTTGAGGTTGACCTCTGACAAGAGCAAAAAGAAAAGGGGGAAAATGGGACATCAATAGGACAATGTTTAGATTTTGTCATACCGCTGAGACATTTTTCAGAATACATAGCCTTCACATATGCGTATCATCATATGTTTTTTAACAAAAGATCGCTGGATGTTTTAGTTTATATGTATGAAGGAAAACGGAATAAACACTGAATCTTTTCTACACTATTTGTATGGAGTACCTTTTTCTTTGTCTAAGAACTTGTTTCTGATTTTTTTTTATTTTTTATAACTTATAGGTTGTTAAGAGAGGTAGATAATCATGGGGCATAAGTATTTCAGATATATTTATATAAATCTGTGCAGATATTTATTTTCTAAAGGGGAAAATTGATCTATTCTGAGTAAACCACTTCAGGTGTATCTCAATCAGCATATCATTGAAAAGTTGATAAATATTTTATAAGTTAAAGCAGTTTAGAGATTTATTTGACACATGGTGATACATTTTAAATGGTATCTCTAAATATTTTGGTTTACAGCAGATAAAAAAACAATCAATGTAAAAAATATAATATTTCATATAATAGTAAAACCTATGCATTTCATACATGTAAATGTTATGTTCTGGTCTACAGTATCATGGAGAAGGTTGTAAACTTGGCAGTTGTCAAGGAGTTTTCAAGGAGAGCTGTCAAAGTAGTTAGACGCCATCCAAAAAAGTCCTTGCTGTAAAGGCCATATTGCTGTTTCAAAGCGTATGAATGGAAAGTTGAGTGGAAGGATGAGGTTAAGTAGGAAAAAAAAGTTCAAGCAATATCATAAGGCCAATCTTTATATCCGTTTTTATCCGTCCCATTCTACATTAAACCCTTCTTTGTTTTAAAACGATGGCGTACAGCTGTGTAACTGTAAGCAACATTAACAGAAACAACACAAACTCTCCACATCTTTATTTTTCTTAATGAGATTAAGGCAACCATTTATGTCTTATTTTATCCTTTAGTTGGCATAGTTTGCAAATAAATAACATCTAGCTCTTGAGTTAATTAAAGTTGCCCACATTCTTTCGTTTTTTGTTCATTTCAAAGGATTATATTGCATAATATCTGTTGTAACATAACAAATACATTTTCATAGATGATAAATTATCTACAAAAACCTTGTTCCAAAGTAATTTTGAGCAAGCAATAAAAATGTACAGTGAGAGCGTCCCAGGGTTCATAGTTCTTCTTATCCTCATCTCTCACATGTGTACTGGAGGCCACTTGACTTAAATTTATACTGATCTTTTATTTATACCCAGAAAAAATGGCAGATAAGATACATAAGTGTTCTTGATACTGTGTTTTGTCATATCCAGCTAGCAAAGATTGAAATCCTGCGAAACAATTTTCTGAAGAAATGAAGGAGCGTGCCCTCCTGAACCCCGGAGGAAAATAACCCTGCGGTGCGAAGCAGAATATGAAACAGAGGCGCCAGAATAAGTAAAATAGACAAGTGCACCAGGCTTGTCACTTTTCCATTTGCTGCACCCGAGTGAGAACAACTTGAAATTCTCCTCATCTCAGATAAGACCTTCATCGTTATGCTCTATCTACTGTACTGAATACAAAAAAAGTACCACATCAGACAGAGGTAATAAGGAAGGGAGCTGTGCAAAGATGCCTATGTTTCTGTCAGTCATGAAGGCAAATATAACAGTAAGAAAAACAAAGCCATAAGTGTACAGCAGAAGCCATCTTGGAGTGGGACGATGCTGAGATGAGTGTCACAGAAGTAGTTAACATGGGTGTGAAATTAGACATCGCCACTGGATTTTGACAACAGCATCATTACACAGTAATAAGAGCACAATCTCCTTTGGAGAAGCATTAAAATCAAATTAGATTATACAAGCACTTTGCTTGATGAGCTGCATGGGCTGATGGTTCCTAAGCAGTGGTCTTCTGGTTATTACTCTAAAGCTCTTTTGGTTTTTAGGCATGAATTCCTACTTGACTGAGCCTTCTAAAGGTCATAACTCATTAGGAAATTTGATTTCTCTTTTTAAAAAAAAACTCCAGTCAGTGGAAACATAAAAACCCAGAATGATGGGTTTCGGTTTATTTTCTGTCCTTTGTTGTATCTGTCAAATGTCACTGCATGCTGCTGAATGCATGATCCTATCTATAAAACAGTGTGTTGCGTTTAGACCAAAGTGACATTCAGGGATCACAGAGCATTGTCATTCTCTGTCCTATCCTGTACTCATTATACCACTGAGCTACGGCATCTGTTTGAGCACCGTTACGCCTCAGCAGATATAACTGTAAACTTTACAAAATGTTAAATATGTAGGAAGCTTGAAGAAAGCCAGCGAGCAAGTTACTGTTAAAACTACAGTGTTAAAAGGTTTAATTCAACCATTAAAAAGGCAGAAATCAGGACCCACCAAATGCTTTTAATGGGACTTATTTAATGACATATTAAAGTCAGAAGTCAATACAATGAGCTGTTATTGTTTAAGGTATTTGTAGTATAATTAAAAATCCCACTGATCTATTGATTGATTAACCTTTAGTGGGTAATATGAACTGACAAAACATAGAAGTGGATTTAAATTTGCAAGTTCTTTGATGAATAATAACTCAATTATACCTCAGCATAATACTTAATTTATCACCTCTTGCTTCATTTTACCTGTGTTTTAGAAATGACACTCAAAAGAATACTAAAATCTGCAAAAGGAGGGGAAGAAACCAAGGACTGGAACAGTAAACTGCTTCCACCACCTCATGTGGAAATCATACAAAGCATCCTGCAGGCAGCAGGGTTCATTTTATAGCTTCATCTATTACCACACTGTCATTGTTAATTGTCTTCTTTTTACCTCTGCAGGATTCTCCAAATTGGTCCTATCGAATGTGACAGGAGGAAGAGCATTAAGCATCTGACAAGATGATATCTAAGTTCAATTTCCTACTCCTCACCTGATTTATACCTGCAGCAGATCATTTTCTTTTCTGTCATAAAGACCTCTATAAATCAGTGGTGCTTATGGAAGCACTAGAGAACAAGGTCCCTGGATTTGTATCCCTTGTGTTTGCTATTAGGAAACCATTACAGCCACATTTTCCTCCTTCAAACTAAAATGATCAAATCTAATACAGGCAAGATTAGAGAGATAAAGAGAGAAAAGGCTGCAGGATCTGTTTGGCACAGTCCCCTATCTAAACAATATGCTCTAAACCCAATAAAACAGGGTTGTTTTTTTCTTGTGACACCATTATCCATCTGTTTGG
Organism: Cyprinodon variegatus; assembly: GCF_000732505.1. Lineage (NCBI taxonomy): Eukaryota > Metazoa > Chordata > Actinopteri > Cyprinodontiformes > Cyprinodontidae > Cyprinodon > Cyprinodon variegatus. Next base: position 279,512 of record NW_015150585.1, read on the forward strand.
ACAAAATTGCTGTATCATGGTATAAATCTGCGATACAAGTGACATATCCTCTAAAATAAAAGGGAACATTAACTGCTCTATCTTCTAGAGGCCACGGGACTAGCTGGCTATAAGCTCAGTCAAGTGTGATGGCAGTTATACTGTGTTTTACTAGACTGCAGACAATTATACTTTGGTCCTCTCCCCTAAGAAGACAAACTGCTGTGGCTTCAAGTGAAATGATTTCAAATAGATTTTCCAAAATGTCTGTCGCCAGATTGCATCCATACATTATTTCACTTAAATGGAGAGAAAAAAAGAGGGAGCAAATCCACAAATCAATCACAACAGCCCACTTTACCAGATGGAAAGACAAGAGATTGGAGTGTGTGTCTCTGGAAGTGTGTGCAGTTTGTTTTGTAGGGATACAGACAGGGACACTTATAGGATGAGCTCAGTCTTGTCTCCTATGTGTCTCACTCATCCACAATTATAAGACAAGATGGACTTGGTGCTCTTTTTGCAGCTAAATAAGCCAAAGAATTAAGATTTTTGTCAAGTTTATGGTCTGGTTTTTTAAAGTGCATGTAATGATAAATCCATTAAAATGAAAATATACTGCATATATACTGTATCTTTAATGACACCAAACCCTAGTGGATTTATTTGTACCCAAAATAAACCCCCTTATTGCTTTATACGTTTATCAGATTTTCTGTAACAGAATATGAATTAAAGCCTTAAATGCAGACTTTATTAAAAGAAAAAAAAGCTAGTAGTTGCAAAGGGAATAATAAACTGTCCCGCTAAGATTCTGTATTACACCATTTTTAGCAGCATAACTTTTTTTCCTGTGATTTATAAGTAAGGATGAATCTCTTGCAAAATAAATAGAGTTACCTCTGAACGAAGGTAAATACATTTAAAAGAAATCCACATGGATTGACAGTGACATGGTTTGAAACATGGTTCTTCACTCTGGATAGCAACAGGAGCCTAAAATGTTATCTGGTAGTTTTAATGGTTATTGTGCTGGGTAGCCAATGGTTGCTCTGGAGTTTTTGAAAATATGTCTATAAAACACAGCTGGCTATCTGTGCTGAAGTTATCATTTTCATTGTCATTCTCATTATATATAAAGAATAAAGGTCCTATTTTCTTCTGATGCATCTGTACTCCATTTCTTGTTAAAAATCTAAAATATTACAAACCTAAGCTGGACTGTTCAAGAATAAAATCAGTATGAGAAAACCAAAGTAACAACTGAAAAACTTCTATGCAGAACAGTTATATCCCTGATGTGTGACCCCGTTTCTTTGCAAAAGCCTTTGTATAGAAGGAGAAATGTTCCTCCATTTAACTGGAAATTGATAAAGAGAAGTTAACATAAAAAAAAAATTGTTTTGGACAAGCTGAAGGTTTTTCACCCGTTTTTTGACTTTGTGACAGTAAAGAACTTCCGTAGTCCAACCTGGAAGTACAAATAAGTATAAAAATTGTTTTTGGTCTGTGACGGAAATACACTTCAAACAGTAGTTTCTTAAATAGATGTTTCTGAAATGGATGAATCTCGCCTGCTCCCCCAGCATGTTGAGGACCATTTTAGAAACAAACAGTGGCGGCTGGTCAATAGAGAGTGCTATGGCGCCGCTCCACCCAATGACCTTGATTGAGACATAAAAGAACAAAAATGTTATTATAAAATCAAAATATTTCCAAGTATATTAATACAATTTTTTAATTTGGAAGATAAGTATTCAAGTAAAGCTGTTTCGTACGTTGTTGGATTGGTGATGTATTTCAGCCCTGGAGCACAAAAATCTTTGGTCACTGACCCTCGTTAAAAGTTGTACATGCGCAGTAACTCCTCTGCAATGCAAAACAATAGGAGATCCTGGTCCCCTGCGCCCAGAGCTGACAGGAACTGATGTCACAGTCGTAGTCCAGCTGACTTACAGGTCAGAGAGAGAGAGAGAGAAATGGCACAAGAAAAATTTTGTCAGGTGAAGTCCTCTTAAAGCAAACTTACAAAGAGAAGCTAAAAGTGAAAACATATCGACCTGATCAGCCGAACATCAAAATTAATCAGCAGTCCAAAGACAGATGGAGCCCGTACACTCTGTTTTTTTTTCCAGGCTAACTGCATGCAGCGAAGCTAACGCTTTATACTGCAGCCTGACTTGCCTCCAGACGTTAGGATCTGAACCATCATGGATAGACAGGTAGGACTGATTTAAAACACGTTTTTGAAAAGGCAAAGAAAAATGAATAATTTGGGATTCACATGGAAAATAATATATAATATAGTCAACTTTTTCTACAGGTTTGTTAATTTGTATCCGTTTCAATCAGAAGGATTGTTTTTGTTAAATACCAAAAATCTTGAATGTAACCTCTGATTTGTCTTAAAGTATATTGTGAATTACATACAGTTGAATTCAGCCATTAACAAAAACTGCATAAAAATACATTGTGTGCCCTTTTTATCTGATTTTAAAAGTTAAATCAGGTTAAATGTTTGGTTGTCTTTTAAAGTTACTAAATGATTATCTAAATGAAAATCTGAGAAACTATGAGAAACTTTTGGATTTCTTTATAGAAAGTCATAAATCTGAGGTCACAATGACATTACGCAATTTGTGTCTAATTCAGATTTTGTCATTGTGACTTAAGAGCCTCTTACAGGTCAAAAATTGAGGTAGTCGTGTGTAAGGTGACCAAATTTCTGAAATCAAATCTGGGGACATTTCCAGCTCGTAGATAAATAAAAAAAAAAAAAAAGGAAACGGGGAGAGTAACAGTTTAATCTATTTTTACAAGCGTATTAATATTTAAACGACAAAAAATAAGTGTAAAAGCCAGGAATATGTCTCTTAGCACTGGTAGTATTTTCTCAATATTAATAAAATTAATAAATCGATAATTTTTTATAGAAAACTCGAACTGTGTCTCTGGGTTGGGAGTGAGAGTGAAGGGGTCAAGGGTGGTTTAGCAGTGCTTTCTGATTTTTGGGGCCTAAAGAGCTTTTCCCTCCCCTAAGGGAAAAGTGACATGAGGACAGAAAAAACAACAAACTAAACAAAATCATCTGGTCCAATCAGTTTCTGTCTTGTTCCCTCTCTACATTCTTTTCTTCCTATCCCTCTTCTGACTTGTGTCTGCTTTGTGTTTTACTCTTCTATATAGATTTTTCTTCCTTCTCTTCAACCGTTCTCCCCATAAGTGTTCCAGTTTTCCTCCACTCTCATTCAGTCTTCTTTCTATCTGCCTTCCCATCTTCTTTCTCTCTCCTCATCTATCAGTCTTACACTATTATTAGACAGAGACACGAATCAATATCACTTCCAAAAACATTAGAATGTACACCAGGAAACCATATTATTATCATCTCATCTGATTAAACACTGAAAATGCTAATTAATATTTATTTTGAATAATATTTAGTGCTAGAAACAAAAACAGCATAATAAATAAACATTAGATAGGTAGTTTTTTCTCACTCCATCATTTTCTGATCATAGATCGTGTCTGAGTTTCCCTGTTACTGACTCCTAGTTTTAATGAGAAATGTTCTTATATTCAAACTAAGTAGTAGAAAAGCAAACCTAAACCTGGAAGTCTATGCTCATAAATCACAACCATAAATCAGGAAATACAACTTATGATAACTAACTTTCTTAAATATAAACTAAATGTAACCCTAGTTAATCCCTGGAGAACCACTGAACCAGATTAGTGCCTTACAAGGAGTTTGTTTTTTAAATCTGAGCCTATGTAACTCATACGAGCAGTAATCAGTGGTCTTGTTTTACTTCTTTTTGTGGATTCTTTTTTAAACTGGACATGAAGCAAACATTTATCGCAGGATCAGCTCTAATAGCCAAATAAAATGAATCGATTAACACACTCACCATAACAGAGGGCAGCTCCCCATCAATTGTGTTGGGTTGTGATAACGGACTTTCGCTTTTACCTCTTTGTCTGTTTAAAAAGTGAGGCGCTCTTTTTTTTCTTTGTTTTTTAAATGTTTATATCAACAGCACCACAAAATGCTACCGTAACAGCTGTTTCTACCGTAAAAAGTGTCTACATGCAACATTTCCCCCCTCATTCATAAAACGGTCCAATCGGGGACATTTCCAGGGACAGGTTTAGCCAGGGACAGGTGGTCCAAAACGGGGACTGACCCCGGAAATCGAAGACATCTGGTCACGCTGCTCATGTGTATCTCTTGTCAGACCACACCTCAAACCCACTGCTTCCCTGTGCCACATGTTGAGAAAATCAAATGAGTTAGTCAAGATTTTAGGAAGAATATTTGGAAGTCTAAGGGACCTTTGTGTATGACCTCCAGAAGCCTGAGGTAGGCTTGTTCATCTAGCGGAATAAGCATAGGTATTTATATATAGCATGGGTATGATCAGCAGAGAGATTATTTTGGAAGAATAAGTGTCCCAGAGTTGAACATGATTAGTTGTTAAATGTATAAATAAGCCTCAGGAAAAAAGTAAAACACCTTTTAAAGGAAAAGTCCGGTCAGCAAGGAATGATCAATGGATCATTATCTATAACTTAAACTAATATGTTTATGGTGATTTAATGAATTTAGCATTAATCAGTAAAAAAATAAAAATAATAATTTTCGTTGCGATCACTGTGTCTGGGACTGGCTATTTTAGGCCAAATATAATAACACCCAGTGGTGTCAAAAGTACACACATTTGTTACTTAAGTAGAAGTATAGATACTGCAGTTTAAAAACACTCTGGTAAAAGTTGAAGTATCAACTTGACCTCTTTACTTAAGTAAAAGTGAAAAAGTATGTGCTCCAAAAAATACTTAAAGTATAAAAGTATAAAGTAACCTTTAAAAAAACTGCCAGATGCCACTATATGAATTATAAGCTAAATTTTTCAACTATTTTGAAAAGTTTTTGAGATAGGGCCAAGGATGAGGGAGGTCCTGTTGGACATTGCGGTATGGCATAGACAATTCATGTTTGCAGTTTGAAGAACACTTGCTTGCTTCTCATGATTTCCTTTGCCGTCAGCACAAATTTGACGAATAGCTAACCAATGAGTGCTTGCATTATATGACTCATCCAATTACACAAGTTTTCACTAGATGTGGATGGCGCCAATGGTCTGCATTGGATGGCGCACATGACATGAAATAAATATTTGTAATTTTTAATATATATTTTTCGAGTTATAGTTAAACTGACAATGCCCACCTGCATGGCGGTTGGATGTTGTAATACACTGGATAAAAGTGAAAACAAAATCGAACTTCTGGCCAGTGGAAAAAACACGTAATATATTCCCAACATTTCAATGAAGAATGTTTTCAAGATGACTCTGATCATAGCGCGTTGTGACAAACTACTTTTAAATTCGACTCAACAACAAGTGTTTTGTCTAAAATCTCTATGAAACTCATTTTTAAGATGTTCAATTTGTCCTCAACAGCAAAATAAACAGATCACAGTTTGCAACTAAACATATACCTGAAACTTTTAAGGCTGAAAAAACAAACAAATCCAAACTGTGACGTACAGGATTGGAAACATAGTGTTGGGTTGCTGCACAAAGAGTCCCAGATAGTGATGCTTCAGTAGTCGGAGGACAGGCAGGAGATCAGAACCAAGCAGACGAATGTAGGCATAATACATCGCAGAGCAAAGCCAACAGCGATGTTAGTGACGTGCTCAGTTGTCAGAGCCAGGAGGTCAGGGATCCAGTGAGGCGCCGAAGGAGAATCCAGGACGGAGTTGGGTCACAGATCTAGGTTCAAGAGTTCTGACAGGAGTCAGAAGACAGGTCAGGCAAACACAACAGACTGGATCAGGCAGGCTCAGAGCCCAAGAGGCAGAAAAGGTCAGGATCATGTAGTCAAAACACAGAAATGCTAGAATAAGTCTTACCAAAGGCTCAAAATAATCTGGCATTGATGACTGGTCTGCTAGTTACATATTGACTAATGCAGATGGATCACATGAGAGGGTAATGATGACTGGGCAGAGCTAGGCAGCTGTGTGAAATGAGTTACCAGACCAGACTTCAGTGCTGAGATCATGATATAAAGATTTAGTTGAGTCATTGGATACAGTGTGTTGGACCACTACAGTAAAGGCCTGGTTATATTCCTGCAGCAGTGTGTCGCAGTGAGATTGACGCAGACATTTTTGATTTATGCCCAGTATTGAAGCGTGATCTGTGCTATACGCTGTGGGTCTAGATACGGCCGAGGCGGTGAGGAAGTGGGGGCGACTATGTCCGACAACGGAGGGACATGACGGCAAAATATAGCGGGGATCCAGGTGGAAAAAGGGTCCCAGCGTTCTTGCACACCTTGCTCTTTTAGCTGGTCCAACTTCTCGAGTTGTTTTCCGCAATTTTGGTCATAAAAACAAACAAAGCCGGCCTCCTGTCTGCAGCCCTGTCTGTGGTCAGCTACAATTTGGGAGAGGTGCAGCGGAATGTCTGCAGAGGGGGCGGGGACGTCTTTTTGTTCACTGCGACACCTACGCAGACGACCTAGTTTTCAAGTATAAATCAGCCTTAAGAGTTTAAGGACCCTCGAGGATGGAGATGTGATCTCTGATTTCAGCCAGGAATGTAGAGCTTTGCTGCAAAGTGGTCTTCTAGTGGGAAATTGTGTGTAATCATAACACTGTCCAAAACAGAATAAAGACAAACTTGTGGTGTTGAAGTACCATAGAAAAAAGCCTTAAGGCTGATTTATACTTCAGAACCAGGTCGTCTGTGTGTGTGTCACAGTGAACGTAGAGACGTCCCCGCCCCCTCCGCAGACAATCTGGTGCACCTCTCCCAAATTGTAGGTGACCACAGATAGGAGGCCTCTGATTGGTCAAATATACATCCGCTCTACACTATGCCTAAGGGTTCCTGTTTGGTACCTTACCGGCTTGTTTTGTTTGTATGACTTGTGAAGATGGACCACCTAGAAGAGTGAGGTAAGCGAGAACGCTGGGACCTTTTTTCCACCTGGATCCCCGCCCTCATGTCCCTCAGTTGTCGCACAAACTTGCCCCCATTTCCTCACCGCCTCAGCCGTATCCAGACCCACAGCTAGTTCGTGATTGTCCCTCTTGCATTGTGGCATGGAATATAACATAATATTGTGCATAAATCAAAAATATCTGCATCATACCTGCGACAAGCTCACTGCGACACACTGCTGCGGGAGTATAACCAGCACTTTAGCCTTAATCCTAAAGAAAATGTGCAGACACTTCTGAAAAGGCGTACGACCAAAAAAACACACACAACTGAGTTCTGTCAGGAAGGATGGGTCAAAGGCGACCAAAGTCATACAATTTAATGGGCTATACCACCAAATACTTTGAAATAATAGATAAACTTCTGAATCTAAGGAGAATAAGACAAAATTCTACCAATATTGCACCTTCAGGGATTTAGCAATAAGAAATAATTTGGGTAAATGTAGCTGCCCTAAAACTGGTAAAATTAGTGTCATGCTGGGGGGAAAAGCATATATTTTTCCTACAGAGTATGTGAACAGTTGGTTTTAACTGTTCAGTACCCACAAAAATTCCCCACAGACTCATTTAAGGGACATGCAAACTAAAATTGTATTGTATAAGGAAGCACTGCTACATATTAAGACACGACTGCGATTCAGCATTTAAGTCATGTACATTTATTACATTTATTCTGAATGGTTCACACAGCCATGCATGACTCAATCCATCTCTGCTCAGTGCAGATAGTGCTGCGTGTGAGATGAATATGTGTGTATTTAAAAATATGCCACAAATGAGCAAAAAAAATTGTGCTGAAATGGAAACAATAGATAAATTAAATTGCTGGTTCACTGATTTTCATTTTCTAAATGACAGAATTACTTCTTCTTCTAGTTCTTTATCATCACTTTGCCTTTATTGATGTTTCATACTGTGCTTGTTTCATTTTAGTGTCCAGAGGAAGATGAAACAATAATCTACTTTAATTTTCACCTATCTTGATTTGACCAATGATTACTGCAAAGATGCTGCGACTTAAATGAGCCTTGAAAAGAATTAGAGACAGCACAATTATAGTGACATGAAGACATAACGCTTTGTATAAATTAGTCCAAACTGCGGTGATGGCATAAATGTCATTTGGTTTATATATGGAGATTTATAGCATTGTTTAAGAAATCTACAAATAATGATTAACAGGATAGGAAAGACATGAACATGACAGAAATTTGTTTACTTTGAACTGATGTTAAATAATACTAGTTAAGGATGATCTTCTCCTCCCATCACCTAGATCTTTTAAACAGAAAACTAAATTGCTCAGTGATTGTGTATTATGTGGTTGCTTTAAGCTTCTAACTCTGTGTGATTTTGGGTTAAGACAACTAAAGTTAATCTGTTCAGCATCAGTCAGCTGTCTCAGATTATTATTAGTTTAACTATTCACCACATAATCCTCATATGGGGAGCGTTGGCCTAGTGGTTAGAGCAATGTGCTTGTGCTCTGAGAAGGTTGCAAGTGCCTGGTTCGATTCCCCATAGCCTGCACTCTGGGTTCCTGCCCAAAACCCTTAACTCCACACTGCTCCCTGGGCGCCGCACAATGGCAGCCCACTGCTCTCCAAGGGATGGGTCAAAATGCAGAGAACCACTTTCCCCATTGTGGGACAATAAAGGGATTGACATTACATTACATTATAATTGACCACAACATCTATAACTCAACCAAACTTTTGGCCAACTGTTTTGGCCAAAAGTAGTATATTGAAACACCACACATAATCCGAAAGTCTGGATGCTCTGAATTCCCCCAATGAAACAGACGATAGGTAAATTTGTTTGTGTGTATCCATTTTAATTCATTTAAGTCTGTTTTATATATAATGCTGATTCACACTTCCATCACACATGTCATCTGAAGGCACTTTACAGATACTATACTGTCAGATTGGTTAGGAAAACCAGTTGATTGCATTAATTAATTGACTCGCAAGACATGCTCCCCCTGGATGAGCCTGCAGCGATGACCTTTGCTTGCATTTGGTTGTTGACTCGTCAGCAATCTCTCACACAGATGATGCCTGTAGCAACAGTGGAGAGTAAAAATTCCCTTTTTACAGGAAGAAACCTCCAGGAGAACCAGGCTCAGTTGGAGCGGCCATATGCAGAGGCCGACTGGGGTACAAGGAGAACCTTCATCACATTTGCCATGTCATGAATGTTGACCAGTAATGGGAGGGCCACATTACATATTCTAAACAAACAGATGATATGAGCTGGATGCCAGTCTCTTCTTGGTATCCACAAAATCTATCTTTAACTTTGATGGTTCGCTAGGATGGAATCATATAACATGGATGCGCTTGACATCGCATCTGCAGAACAGCTAGGAAACTTACGACCCAAAGTACATTCAAGGAAAAAAGGCTACAGGCTTATAGATGCATCAGCACTGAAAAACTGAGGTGTCAGGCTTTTCTTCAAACAATATTTAGTTTTAAAGGTTCAAATTAAAAGGCTATTTTAAGGATATATTTTAATTAAAAACTGTCTCCTTAAGCGTATTTTTAATCTGAAAGATTCTGGTAAGACTTACGTGCTCGTGGCGGCTGCCACATCATCCTGATCTTCTGCCAATCTTCTTACGCTCTCTTGGCCTCTTTCTTCCTAAGCGTCCTCTTCATGGTCATATTCTGTCTGCCATCTAAGAGGCAGCCCACCTCTGCCCTTCACCGCCTGGTTCTACCTCTAACTATTCATCTTCTTTTTTTCTTTATCTCCAGTCCACCACCAGGGTCCAGGTTTCAGTTTCAGTTCAATTCAATGTATTCCTATAGCGCCAATTCACAACACTTGTCATTTCAAGGCATGGGGGAAAGACAACTCTGTTATCATAAACCTGCTTATTCTATCATCATCAGCAATGGTCAGCTCAACGTCTTCTGCTGGGGTCTAAGCGCAAAAATATTTTAATTGATTAATGGTAGTAAACTCTCTAACTGCCTTCATGTGAATCTCTCCAGATTTGAAAAATATTATCATACAGAAATTGTCAATTGAGGAATATGGTCAAAAAGTATCTGCTAAGTTTTTGCCTTGTTCTTACACTTGAATGTTTCAGATAATGAAACCAATTTTTATATTAGAACACGATACCAAAGTAATAAGAAAAATGTAGTTATTTTAAATTACGATTTATCAAACCAATCTTTGATATATGAACATGCTATTTCCACTGCCCACAACCAAGAGTCCTCTTTATTACTGTTGGCTAATTCTTATGTGTTGTTTTAAACCAGCGGCAGTTTCTGGGACAAACAGCTCTTTTAATATCATGTCACAAAATTTAGATCAGATTCATGTCTGTTAAGATTTTGACTAAATCTCTTCCCTACATACTGTACCCCAAGCACTCGTTTAAGTCCACAAACTAATCGCTGAACATTCTCCATCGGCTTAATTGTAGTTGAGAAAATTCACCTGTCTTGCTGGTTTTCTCCAATTGTGATTAAAAGCTATAAGGCTGAGTTTCTAGTCAAATTTTTGGGGTGTTGTTCAGGTCTCCCTGTGGACAGAGGCCAGTCATAAAATAAAGATCTGCTTCCATGCTTGATGCTGATGTTGGTATATTCTCCAAAAAGACAGGGGAAGTAAACTGCGTAACAATTGGAAAAATTTAAAAAGAAGGAAAGACATGCTTCACAGATACCAAAATTGGCCAATAATTGAAAACATTATTTTGTATCAACTTTAGTTTGTTACTTATAAAGCTTAAGACTCTTAAGAGTAAGAGCGAGTACATAAGTATAAAATGTCCCCTAAAATTTAATACTCTAATTAATCTGTACAATCTTTGCAACTCACTTTTCAACTCACTGTTTCAAGTTAATGACTTAAAATATAGTTCAAATCATTATTTTAAATTCACTCATGCCTCTTTTTACTAACACACTTTGTTTGATCATCTGAAATTAAATTTTTTTTACTATTTTATTTTATATTAAAATATTTCAGATTTGCTTTCATTTGCTTTAGGAACCTATTTTTCATATGCATTTCAAAATAATTTTTTTTATATTCCACTTTCGTCTGTCTGCATTTGTGGTGGAGACCAAAAACCCTGTTTATCCAGAGAAAATACTGCTCTAACTTTTTACAATCTGATTCTAAAATGCTATCCAGGAACCCCTCATTGCTGTGGCTTTGCACCAGATATTCTTTCCCGTGATATTCCCTTCTGCCAAATGTAATTAATTACTTAACAGTGTTTAAGGCCATAATGCTCATCAGTTATTAATTAGAAATTTATCTCACTGAATAAATAATGTTGATGATTGATGATGAAACCTGTAATTAGGTTCTTCGAGTAATGCTCAAGGGAGAAAACCCTTACACTTCAATCCAGGCTATTAAATACTACTCATAGGTACCCAGTATACCCCTGGTTGTAAAGCTGGGCTGCTTGGGAAGCATGTGGACATATACTGCAGGAACACAGAATATGAGACATTAAATAAATTAGACATTTTATACCTTATATATATATATATATACTTATTTAAAGAAGGTATATATATAACATTAATTCCTGCCTTTTACGACTGTATGTAAACTTTAAATTGGCACAGAGAAGCAGATAATCTTTTATGTTCTTCAGTTTTTTTTTAACTTGTAAATTGATAAAAGGTCCCCAAAATGGTCAACTAAACCACAACAATTGAATCACTACACTTAAATGAGCGGAAATGCTTTCGTTTTCAGACAAATGGTGTTGGTGAGTTCTTTCAAGCATCTTCTAGTGTTTTAAATGATGTGAGACCTGTGCAGAAACTAAATCCAGCTATGCCTTACTATTGATTTTACATGGGGGCTCCATCCAGCCTTTTTTGATCTATTTCTCTCATTCGGTCCCATTGGAGATTTCTTGAAAATAAAACCTTCGACATAAACTGATTAGGATTTCTTTATCTGACTCTTTAATTCTTTGTTTTGGGTGCTTTTTGCATTACGAGAGGAGAGAGGAGAAGAGGAGGCTGCATGAGGGATAATAATCAATTTCTGGGAGTCTTTCTGTTATACTCTTAATTTAAGCCAATTAGTAAGGCAGTAGGAAAGGAGATTTACCATGATAACCCCCAGCAAAAAAAAAAAAAAAGCCTTCAGACTGTTGTGTACATTTATGGTAGAAGAGAAGAGCTACCCACCTGGCTTTATGGATGATAGTGAACAGCTATAGCCGTCTGCTCCCCCACCTTTTCCATACAACAGAATCTGCTCCATTAGCAATTTATAATGGAGATCAAGAAGTAGTCAGTGGAGAATGAAGTCAACTGTCTGCACCCGTTCCTAATTGGCTTTATGTTTTCTTCCTGATAAATGACTCACAGCTACAATAGATTCCTGTAGATTTTATTGCCCTAATAGGACTCAGTAACTTGGTTTACTAACAGATCGTGGGTCAAAAAGGACATTGAGAGCAAAAATGTTAATTAATATCAATAATGGCAAATTATTAGTTTGACAGAGGGATCCAAGCTAGCCGTGTGCTCTAATGACTCGAAGCTAACTTGAAGGGAAACACTGGTAAATTAGCATAACTGTGTATGTGCAGTTCATGGAAGTGCCCAGCAAACATCTGTTATGTTAGAAATTCAAATAGAATACCTATTAGTAACCCTAGCTGTGGTTGCATAATCAGTCATTCTTCTCTGGCCATTTTGGAGGCGCTAACAATGCCCTTGTGACTGGTGGAGTTCCTCCCTTTGGGCTTTCCAATCAAATTTGGCCCCATGTGGACCAGGTCCTAACAACAGACGAGGCGATGTGGCCTTGTGAGGGGAGCTTTGTGCTCTGACAGGAGCTCAATCTATCCAGCCATGACACATGTGTAAAGAAAGGCATACTTATTTGAATAAAGCAGATACAAGTTACAATATTACGGTTAGGACACCCTCTTTGTGGACCTTTGCTTTTTTTAACAGATGCAAATCATAATTGGAATTTGAAATTTTTATCAGACAATGCATTTGCTATGAATTCTACTTTAATACTCTTATAAATACAAAATGTAGCTTGCAAGAAGTTGGAATGCTGGAGCTTATTAATTCATAACAAGACTTTCTACAGACAGTTTCTTTTGGATATTGAAAACAGAATATACTGTGCTTGAGAATTGATTTTCTATTTGGAGAAAATAATGTTTGTTCTCTCCACCTTATGGGAATAACTGGGGCATTCTGGTTAAAATGCTTTCTTTGTAATCAATGGTTGCTGTTATGCAGAATAAATGCACCAAAAGACAAAAAAAGATCCAGCATTCATTCTTTATATCTGTTATACAGCGACTAGAAATAAAATGGAATCCAGTTATCGGGGTTATTGAGTTCTTTCGTCGATCTGTTGGGTTGGGCTTAATTTTCTATTAGAGAAAATTATTGGATAAGGAAGGTTGGACATTTTATGGGTTCTCCTTTCAGTTTAACCACTTAGCAAAGCACTTCAGCTGTGCTGTTACATTTCTGAAAAGTTTAATATCATGTAATGTGTAACTCAAGGCTCTTGTTCTTTGTTCTTCTTAATGAAGCTGAGTGTTATTTGTGTCTTTCTTTTCTTGTGTACAAACAGAAGTTTAAAAATTAAATCGCCACAACAAGTGTGATGTCAGGTTTTATATTCTGACCTCAGCTGTGCCTCTTTTTTTTTCAGCTCCTTGTGAAAATAATTAAGTTTTTGAAGTGCTAATATTTTTCTTGCAGTCTAAAATCAGTACTGTTCCATTACTACATTAATCACAGATATTTTTTTTACTTTCTTGCAGTAATGGTTAGTGTTATTATTTTGTTTCTCTTTAGCTTTAACTAAACATAATAAACACAAATCTAACATTTCTTATCAATTTCTCATATTTCTTTAACCCATTTTATTTGGTGTGATGCCACTTATTAGTCTTTCTGTCAGTGCTTCATCTTACCAGGAAAATGGAACTTTTCGACTCTATGGGCATTAAAGGGCAAATTCTAAATGGAAAAAGGATAATAATAATAATAATAATAATAATAATAATAATAATAATAATAATAATAATAATAATAA
>NW_015150585.1:293821-316224 GCF_000732505.1 Cyprinodon variegatus
GAGAAAGAAAACAAAGAGAAAACAAAATTTTGTTTTTAATGACATTTTGCCCCTAGTTCTCTTGTAATGGTTGTTTAAATGTCCAGGCAGTAGGCAGTGAGCATCCTCTGATGTGTATGTGGAAACTATCAAGAGAAAATATAGGCATATATCATGGGTGGTGTTTTTTTTTATTACGTTATACTACATTGTTGTTATTAAGAGAAGAATAAGTAAATATATATTGTATTTATCCTGATATTCTCATCAAATCTTAAATCCCTAGTTTGCCTGGGAACAGTTTGCATCTTGTAAATTCCTCAGTTCAATGTCACTGCATTAAGAGTTTCAGGTAATGTTACCCCTCGCAATCTGCACTACAGTAAGAGACTGCTGTCATGACTTACAACACAGTGTGACCTTCTCTGTTATAATGTGAGCATGCAGTTACCACCAGTGTAATGTCATGTTGGATCAGAGGAGCTACTGGTGTCCTGATCTGAACAGTGCACAGCAGGAGCTGTAGCGAGTCAAATAGACGACCAGAGGTTCCCCTTAAGGGCGAAAACTAGTGTCGTCTGCACATTCTTCCCCCCGCTGTTGCTGTCTTTTTGGTACAATGCATGGTTTTAAGGACTACTTCCTGATCCATTATTATAATAATTATTCTTTCGGGTGTGCTTTCAGCTTATTTGTTACAGCTCCTTTGTTTTGTTTTTTTTAATTAATAGGTAAGTCTTGAATTAATATGAGTTTGTTAATAAAACAACAACATATGTTTGGTGCACAGTGCTGCATCCAACAGATTTGGGTACAGTATACATGACTGGGTGACTCCACGCTTTCATATATTAGAGAGCTGCGGCTTTACGCTCCTCTCCATCCCGTGGCCTCCCGTGTATAAATTTAGCTGATGGGTTTTGTTTCTCTTTCTTAATTCATTGCAGTCGGATTCCTCTTTGATGCAGTTCTGTTGTCCCCCAAACAATTGAAGTGGAGACAATGGCGGCATAATGATAGATCCGTGTACCCACCATCTGTAAGAGCAGCTGCTCCCTTGCATCTGTACAATATGCTGGAGCGGGGAGCCTCAGTAATCTGCATAATAAGGAGAGGGCTTATCTCAGTCTAGTTAATAATCACAAGCAATCGATGCACTTCATTCCCTCACTCCTGCCTGGAGAAGAAAGCAGCAAACTTTTGACATGTTTGCCATACCCTCAAGATAGGCAGGGGTCACAAGATAATGCAGAGCTGTTGATTTTGCCTGAAGCAACAGATTTAGTCTGCACTCAGTTTCATCTTTTCATGAATACCATAATTACAGCAGGACATTCTGAGTTATCATGCTGCTTCTCCTCCTCCTGCTTCCTTATAGACTTTATAGCCTCTGGACCTAACATCAGATCTGGATACACAACCCTGAGTGTGTGATAAACACATAGCTTTTGCAGAGTTCATAACAGTCTCTTCTTATAAGCAATACTCTCACACTACAAGATTGTCCTTGGAAAGCACTAAAATTTATTGCAAATATTCCCTCCTGTCTGAGATAGCTTCCTATACATCACACCACCTAAGTGGAAGTTGTCTATAACACAACTATACAAAGTTGTTTTCTATGTGGTATCAAATTCTAGCTGAAGGAAATTTTTATCTCAAAATTTTCAATGTTGGTGTTTTTTTTGTATTTTATTTCTTTGCGTTCTTTTTTTCTTTTTACAAGATCCAAGTCTGCTTCAGAGTTAGAGCATGGAAGTAAAATAAGCAAACAAATAAACTCAATCTGTAGTGGAACAGTATCTAGAAATTAATTTGCCTTTTTCTTGTTTTCCATATGAAATTTCTCTGAATTACTTTCTGCCTCCATTTTTTTTTTTACGTCCAGCTTTTCATCATTTCCTAAACAAACTATTATTCATTATACAGGCTAATGAAACCTTAGCGGACACAAAATTCATTAAATAGAAAAAATATGTAATCAATGAGTAACAAATACTTTGAGTCTTTAAAAACTCTATTTTGTAACTGTAAGAGAAAATGTATTGATACTTAAAATGTAAATAACTATTCATAAATGAGTTGAAGAAAATCATTAGAATATTTTCAGCCATTGCCTCCTCTTTGTTTACCATATAGCTACCGGTACACAAATGAACCCCTTCCTAACCCCGCAGATTGTGAAGGAATGGGCTTTCTTATAGGGAAGCATTTACATCAAATCTGTGCATTAAGTGCCTACACCTTCCTGTGGTTTTTGAGCCTCCTAATTAAGCATGCATGATGTTTCTCTTCCAGCTGCTCGGCTGCTGAGATGCTGGAGGCAGGTGCATTGAACCCCCCAGTGAGGCCCCGAGAATGAGAGTGGTATTACGCGGCAGTGCAGGTGTAACATGTTTGGAGGAGTACAGGTGCTTATTGAGTTATCAGAAGAAGCCACTGCTCGTCTGGTTTATCATCTGGGGGTTAGCGATGTCGTATTTGAGTGATAATATATCAGACAACTGAATAAAATGGATTAAAAAAACAACAACAAAACAATTCATCTGTTGGAGGTTTTAAAGCACCTGCTCACAATGTAAAAAAAAGAAAAAAAGTTTGGCATTTTGATTTGTGACTGAATCATAGTGTATATATTTTCTGCACCTTAATAAAATTATAGACATCATTGAAAACATAAAGAAAAAAAATGAAACATGCTTGGAATCTGATCAACAAGCATTCAAACATGAACACATACGCTTACCTCTGCATTCCTAGGAGCGTTGCACTCAGATTGAGCAAGCCTGCCTCCATAAGCACATAAAAATGTACCCAGATTTATGGGGAAGTTTTTATCCTGGCCTCAGACACCATCTGATAAACAAGCACTTTTAGCTTGAGGCTAAATAATACTCTTTGAGGCCCTGATTTACAATGCTGCGGAGGATCCATTTGCGGCTCAGCTCTGGGGCTCACACACCTCTCTGATTGGTCAGCCGTAAACTCAAAAATTTGTGCTTAGATCCAAAGCTTACAAGCTTAAAGATTTCTAAGTAGACAAACACATAAATGATTATAGTAGCATGCTTAGTTTTAATATATCAAAAGAAATTAGTTTTTTTCTGCAGCGTTAAAGGCCTCTGTGAATGATGGTCCAGCTAAGGATGCATGCAAGCAATCTAATATAGTTTGTTTTTTTAAGGGGGAACTCATTGGGGTATTGGTTCACTACATGTCCTCCTAAGAGATCTGATTAAAGGGAAATCCCTCTATGTTTTAGTCTTGCCTTCTCCATAATAAATAGGCTGCAAACTTGAAATGCTGAAAATCATTTTACAACACTATGATTGAAAAAACAAAACAAAAAGCTTGTATTTTCTCTTCTGAAAAGCACTAATTGCATTCTGACCCTTATTCTGCTTTGTTATGCACACCATGGATAATTTAAATTTAGAAATATTTTACCGTATAGTATATATTTTAATGCTTAATGTTCCAGAATATCTGTTCAATGGGGATTAATTTAGTCAATTTTTAAATAAAACAACAGAATTATTATTTTTCTCAGAATTATTTTCATATTCTCAGTATCATAAATGTATTTTATTCTTTTGAGGTATCAAAACAATGCACCTTTCATACATTTTTTTTTTACATGAAATGAATTATTAAAATAGTTTAATTATTTAATTTATTAATTTAATATAGACATAGACATTAAACATTTGGTTTGAAAAACAGTAGCTGCTTTTATTACGGAAGGAATGTTTCATGTTTTCTTGATAAGGAATTTCTATTTTTATTATTTTTATTGAAATGTCTTCAATAAAATAATATTTAATTTTACTTTTCAGCTTGAAATATCTTTCTTTTTAAATAAACGCAAATGCACCTACATGTGTTCATGCCAGATATTGTAGGCTCAGGTGAACAAAAGCCATCTTGTTAAAGACATAACCTTATAAATAAGGTAAGTACCTTACCTTAAGTAGATAAAAAAAAAAAATTTAGCAATTACACCTTCCAAAAACGATATTCATGCTCGTGTCGAATGTGACCCATTTAAACACACATGACTAAACAAAGGCAATTACATTTTCGCTTATTTCTTTCATGCTTTGGAGAGTTTAAGCCTTGTTGCAGTTGTTTGGAGACATCTGTTTTAAAACTGCCATGTTTATTCTGCGTTTATGAGGTTTTTAGAAGGTCGTGATATTGTTGGGTCATATTATAGTTAATTGGCCTAAGGATGTTTGATCACAGCTGCTGGGAAATTAAAGTGAGATTGAATGCCCCTGATGTCTTGTAATTACTGTTTCATGTTGTGTAGTCTCACCCACCAGCAGCATCACTCCCTGATAAATGGGCAGTAAAAGCAACAATAGACAAAGGACAAGTCAGAAGAGCTGAGGTAGATCCCTTTATAACATGTGAGCTTGACTCTCTGTTAAAAATTAGCTTTTTATGATTTTTTTCATTATCTATTGTGTGATGCATTTGCAGCATCAGTAGAATTACATGGTTAAATCTTGTGTGACCACTAGCAAGTATCAGGACAATTAACTACACAATGTTGGCAGTGTAAAAGCATGTTTAGCAAAGGAAATGTTCCACCCAATGTGTTTCAGGCTGCGCTCCAAAGAGGAGGAGCTGCATTGAAAACAAACCTCCAGTCCCTGATATCAGCTGGTTAATCCCCTCCTTTTAGTGGCTTTATTGGCTCATTCAAGAGGGTCTGTTGACATTCCCCCTGCCCTGTTAAAAGGCGACTGCATCTCAAGTGAAATCTGGAGTGTTCTTTACACAGGCGAGGAGCCCCATGTGGCTCCTGCCTCCCAGTGGGCCTGTGATTTTCCTGCTTTAAGTGTCTACTGTCAACACTAATTTGTCCCTCTCCTCCTGCACCCCCACACCCCCACCCCCAACAGAGAGACACTCTCCTAAAGTTTTAATAAAAGATCAGCTATAACTCCCTGTGTTCTGAGGATGAGAGAACTGCTTTAAAAGCCACAGAGGCAATAAGATGCCAGGTAATGATTACAAGGTTTGAACAGAAGCAGTTACCGATACCACATACTGTTTTACACAGCTCACTCCATGTGTGCGCTGTAACTAAAAGCTTCTGGCTCTATGCAACTATTTACAAATCAGATATGTTGCCCAGGGATGAGTCAGGTAGTATTAGTCCCTATCATAACTAATATTATTAATCGAGCAGGAAATGGGGAACAGTCTGGGCTTCAGCTCAAGAAAATAGCAACTTAGATTAACTTATTTCTTAGATTAACTTATTAAAAAAATAGAAGTGCTTTAAAAATGAAGCTGAAAATAATTCATATCGTTTCATATTGTTTCATTACAAGCTAGTGATGACAAAGCAGCACAGCAAGCTGCAAAATTAAATTAAAACAGTAGTGCTAAATACTTGAACAAGCCTTTGTTTTATAAGTCGGTCTCCTACTCATGAGCAGTTTATTGCTTTCTTCCCTATGTTACAAATCTGTATGTTTTGAAGTTTGTAGTCTGCACCACCAGCTGCGACAGGAAGTCAGAGATGTAGTGGTTTAAAAAAAGTTTTGTCCATGTGGCTAGGCTCTCATCTTTTGAGGGGTCTTTCACAAACCAGAGATATAACTCTTTAGATATTATCACAAACACAAACAGAGGTAGGATTGAGGAATCTCCAGAGCTAGAGACAAATAAATCTCAATAGTGCATTTAAATAACCAAGAAGATCATACTGTGACAGAGAGATAACATAAAAATATTATTTGTGGGACAGATTTAAAAACAAAATTATGTTGCGGAGACTGGATGTTAACTTGATGTTACGGTTATTCAACCATTTAGCATTAGGGATTCTGTACCAGCTAATTGTCACATAAAGTTATGGGCAGCAGGCTCAAACCTCCACTTGCATTGCCTTTTAAACCAGAGATAAGTTTATGGCAATTTTCAAGTTAATTCCCAACATAAGAAATAATTTTTCTAAAAGCTAGTGTTGAGTTATCAGTACAGCTAGCAGGCTCAAGAAGAAGGGTAATCATAACCATTCCTAGTCGGCCAGGGCTTTATTACAAGTTGACAAATTGCAGAATTGTCTTCCACCAAGTTTTTGGAGTAGAGGAAACACTGTTGAAAGAATTTCATTGGATATTATAAAACCCCTTGCCAAAGTTAGAATAAGGATGCAAATCAAGTGTGCTGGAGACTGCAGACGTAAATTACTGCCATGTTTTTTGGGAATGCCCCTATTTACACAATTATTGTGTTGGTATTAATTACATATTTAATTATGTGTTTAAAGCTCAATTAACAGGCAACGTTTTAAATCTTTTTTGGGCCAGGTGCCAGAGCTCAAAACCAGAGGAGATATTAGACGTCTCAAGGCTCTCCTTGGCAGCTAGTAAGATGTTACTCCCGATTTGGTTGGATCCAGCACCAATTTCAGATAGTCTTGGAGTTTTGGTTCAGTTGCAGGTTCTTGGTGTTTGCTTTTTCTATTCTTATGTTTCTTTTTTTTTTTTTTCTTTTGCGATGTTTAGATTATTTGTTTTGTGGTCTACGTATATGTCATCACCCTCCCACCAACAAAAAATAAAAAGACTACAGAATATCACTTAAATCACTTTTCTTTATCTTTAGATTAGCAAACACATTTTACAGTCTAGGATAATCAGGTTTAAAGGAGCCTAATTTGAATTCAATATTCCATTGAATTGGAGCTTTTCTAACTATATGAAGTGGGTCTGGGGTGCCTTGAGTCCATTGTTTGAGAGCTACCATTGTGCAGCTTTATAGGTATATATTTTCTTACACTTTTGAATTAAAGTGCTGACTGGTCAGCATGTCATTCATCTCACCAGAGGTCTGGTAATGAGCCCCTCATTTAATTAAGAGGTTTTGAAGAATGGATGCATCCATAGAAAACTTTAAATCAATTTTACTGTATGATCTGGTTAAATCATAAATTGCCTTGAGATGACATGTTGTTAATTGGAGCTATATGAATAAACTGAAATTAATTAAATTGAATCATCATGCACATTTAAAGAATAGATGAGAAATAAGGCCAATGAAATCTATTTGTTTGGAAAAGTTACAAGGCAATTTTTACTTTCATTGTCCAGTTAACCACAAGGTAAGTTTTCAGTCAAAAATGGAGAAAACCTTGCACCATGATGAACTCTGTTAAAGATCAGCCTGCCTACCAAAATTACTTCAAGATGTCATGAACTACTCATCAAGGAGGTCTGAAAAGCCCTCTGAACAACATCATCAAGAGTACTACAGCACCACCCTTCTTTAGTAAATGTAAATGTTTATAACCCTATGAGAGAGAAAAGAGTGGAAAAAACAGACCTTAATGGTAGAGCTTCAAGTCAAAACACCCTGCCATTGTGCAAGAACACAAGACCATGTCTCATGTCTCACAGTTGCCCAGGTTAGCATATTAATTGTCTTGGGGATTCTAGAATATACACTGATTATAAAAGTGTTTTCTGGACTAAGAAACAAAACCAAGATTTGCTATAATTCATAAAACCATTATTTTTTCTTCTTACAAACAACTCTGTAGGAGAATATGATGCCATTAGTCTGTGACCTTAAGCAGAAGGGGACTTGGATTATACAGCAGGTCAATGGTTAGAAGCATGCCCTGTTAATGGCAAAGAAAACATTAAAAAACAACTATCAACAATTGTTGTCCCTTATAAGCCTCATATTAGATTAAAGGATCAATTTTAAGTAAGATAACATTGGTTTGTATAGTTTTTTTTTTTTCCCATAGTAAATACTTTTCTAATTTGAAAACAGCTATTTCTTATTCAGTGATCTGAAACAAATATCTTAAAGTGTGACCAAAATAAAAAAAAAATTGACAGGGGCATGTCAAATCTTTAAGGGTTTTTGTTATTTTCATGCTATATCTTTATTATTGTAACAAATAACAATGATAAATGGAAATGAGATTCTGCAACCGAAGGGCACGGCAGCATATGTATTAGTTCAAATAAGCAGTAGTGATGAATATTATTCACCTTATCTTAAAGCCAGCTCTAGCCCTGAACCTCAGCTTGCTGCCACAAAAAGTGAGAAAGGAAAGGGCTCTAAGGAGGACACCAAAAATATATAACTAAGGCAGCTTTAATTGTTAGCTGGAAAAAACTTATTTGGTTATGATAACAATTTCTAAAAAATATGTTCTTAGTTGTAGGACTGCTACATATATTGCAATACATGTTGCCAAACGTGTTTGTTTTCTTTTATTTGTTAACCATATTGTTTAAAATAAATAGTCAATCTATCATTCAATCTTCAGATGTTGTTACAGTTCATAAACTGGCTTTTACATTTATAGTCATATTTTTTTTCCTTTTTCTGTCATGTAGCAAAAGATTTTGGCAGATAGTTCCTGCCGAGATCCTATTTAGTGGATTTTAATATTTACATTGATGAAAATAATGCTTTAGCAGTGGCAATCAACATCAGTAATATAAAAATCTCATTCAATATTTAGTCATGTAATACCATTGTTTGTACTAGACTAAACAATACCAGCAAACCTGCAATATAATTATTAGTATAAATTGTTGTTTTCACTGTTTCGAGTCAGAATGAGTATCGCATTTCCATCCGTATACAGTTCCTATTGACAAAGCTGTGCACCTGAATCAAATAATTTTAGATTTCGTATATAAACTCAACAGAGATACTATTTTTGCTTTATTACTCCAAAAGTATACAGTAAAATGCTCACATTTGTAGCCATATATTTTCTCCATATAAAATGATTTAGTTTTTCTGTAATTGGTTAATTCTGTCTGTTTAACTGGGTATTTCTCCACATTTTTTGGCTCCACATATGCTGAAAATGTACAGTCGCTTGCTAAATTCCCTTAGTGTGTTTCATTTCTTTTTGCTTGAGGTTTAATAAGAGCAACATGATTGCAAATAATAGTTTCTGACATTTTTTGCTTGAATACTATTTCAAAGCCTGATGAAGTAATTTATTCCATTTCATTTATTTGCACTTGATCTCTAAAGGAAAATCAATAAAAAAAAAGTAATTTCTCACCTGCCATTTAACCAAATTCCCATCAATGTGAATGATGGGGTCTAGGTAAAGCGGTCAGGAGACTTTTCTTTTCAATTATCCCTGACTTGTTTACATAGTGTTTTCTCCACTATTGCTTGACGTGAACATACAAATCTCATATGGGTTCTACGGCTATAAAGGCAGGTTAATGCAATTTCACTTCAATGGTAGGCAAGAACCATGTAGGAAATTGTCCAATATCTCAGTGGAAGTCCAATTTTCGCTGCATTGTTTTGGTACACGGGGTATTGTAGTGATATGGTAATATAATATGCATAATTCATACACCTAGTCGCCCCTCCTGCTCGTTTTTGATTCTGTGGTCCTGCCTGTTCATCTGAAGCTGAATTAATGGTACATTGTCCATTAGGTGGTCATAAGACAGGGCAATGCTATCACACATTGGGACTGAACTGATATTCCCCTGAGATGAATGGTATTTGTCATCTTTCCATTTTTGTATATGAGCTGTACAAGAATTGCTTTGCAAAACAACACAGTTCTCATTTTGGGGGAACTCTTATACCCCTTTGAATGAGCCTGAGATAATAATTCTCCATCATAAATGAAAATGTTTCCCTTTGACGCTGTTTTTTGTATTTTTTCCAGATAAAGATCTCTGCTTTCCTTTGTGCTAACTATGTTTTTAGCTCGCTCTTCCCTCAGGTGAATTAGCGACTGTGAGAACACAAAGAGACTGTTAGATGTGGCTTGTTATCCTCTCCAGGGTTCACTTAGAGAGCCCCCACACTGCTGTAGTTGTGACCTTCATAAGGCACTAGTCTTCCTACTGGGAACATACTCACACACACACCACAATGAGCACATCCACTCCACAGCCGGCACTCATTGGGTCATGATGGGGCTAAGCAGGCCCATTAAAGTATGCTCATCTTGGCTGGAATCACGTGCACAAAGCGTAGAGATGGACTCCAGCCTAGAGGTCTTGGGCCTGTGGTTTCCTCCTCTGCAGTAAGTTGAACCACCCCAACAGCTGCAGAAAGAAGTGTCATAGATATAGCGAATTAATGGTCTATTTTATGTGTTTTCTTTGTATATGTTTCAACCTTTCCTCTAGATACCATTTTTGCATTGCTTCAGACAGAGTTCAGAGAATTACAAATCAATTTTTGGACATATAGCGGTCAGTTTAATGATCATTATTTGGCTCAGATGGTAAAACAAGGGAGTAAGGCGAATCAATGATTGATCTTACAACGTGACTTGATTCATGGGTTGCGCTGTGATAAATGGCCATCTTACCCTCTGGGTAACTGCTGTGAAATAATATTTTGTGAAAAAGCTCTAGTCAGATCATATCTTTATTTGTGCATTCAGTGTTTCATTAGTTGATCAGAAGCTCAATGCAACGTTTAGTGTTTTCTTTTTTGGAAGAAAACAAGAAGATGGCAAATTATTCACCAATGAACACTGCAGCAATATTTTATTTAAATATTTTCCTTTCAAATCTCAATCTATACCATTGGTTTTAAAAACACAAGTCGATCTCAAACTTGGAATTTAAATGACTTGCAGGAAGGAGAAGAAATTTCTTATATTTCTACTATTAATATTTAGTTGAAGACTCAACAGGAAAAAAATCTGAAGACTTACAATAACAAGTTGTTAATGCTTACTTACTGCTCACAATTCTAAAAAGTGTTTTTTACTATGAGTTAATTAAACCAATGGTAGTTAAATTTGAATTAAGATTGACAGCATTGGAACAGGAGAAAAAACTGATCTAGATGAGCTACACAATCACATGTATATATGTGCATCTTAAGGTTATAATAGGTTTTCACATACCTGGTTACAAATAAACCAAGCCACCTCAGGTTTGTTTTATATCTGAAAATATGTTTATGTGCAGAACTACATCTAGCTGACCAACTTAGGTGGGCAAGAGAGTTAATCTCTGTGGATTAATGGCTAAAGTTAAGAGGTTTGTGGTCCCAAAACGATATGAAAGTAAAAGGGAAATTTTTTGAATAGTTATTACTGAGCTGCTGCAATTACTGCTTAACAAATTTTACAGGATTCAGACCTAAAACCACATGAGGCAGTATTTTCTTTAATGATTTTTAATTAATCAAATTAAATAAAAGTTACCCTTCTACACTTTGCTGTTTAGATTCATTGGCAGGTTTGGTGAGACCAGGGACATGAGCTTTATCATGTAGGGGTTTCTTCTTTGATTCTGGCTGAAGGGAGGACGAGCTTCACCTAAAGGTACTGAAGCAAAGAAATAATGGTTTACTACACTGCATGTGAGAAGCAATTTTGGGGGGGGGGGGGGGTTACATTAAAAGTGTCTCTCTAGGTAGCTGACATGACGGGACTAGTCAGACGTAAATAATGACAGACGGAAACTATCATGAGGTCTGTGAAGCATCCTCGTGCTGCCATCATTTTCTGTCTAACCTTGCATTGCCAGCAGCTCACCAGCTCTGGAAATCATTTAGGAGGCAGACTAACGATCCTGCCAGACCCAAATACCAGTCGCAGGGATTTCCATGACTCTGGACCAGATAGATAGAATTTCTAATCAAACCATAGGTTATTTCCCTTAGTAATAGCTTTACCTTTATTTGCTTAACTTGAAATCACATATAATCTATGAGCACTGAAAATGTAATTCAAATAAGGGTTTTATTGAGGCCTTTCATGCAAGCATGTAAGCTAAAGCAACTCCTGATGAGAAACGTTGAGCTTATTTTTCTCTTTAAGTGCATATGTCAGTTTTTGAACGAGGGCAGAATGATGATGCAAGAGCAATATCAATTCACTGAATGACCTCTATAGATTTCGCTTTTGATTAGATCCTGTTCATTTGACAACAAGCTCCTTTCAACCTGTAAATGAAATTTACATCAGATTTCGTGAAGGATGTAATTGAGAGAGATGAATCTAATCCCACCATATTTATTTTTGTGTTGTAGTGGGAGAGATGAGCAACGTCATTTCACTCAGGGTTCATCCCAACATTTACAGAATAGCTCTCATATAATTGCTCTGAGGCCATAATACAGTACCTTCATGCTGATTTTTTATTTCTGATTTTTCATTTGTTTGTTGCCTTAACAAGTAAACACAGTGACCTAATTCATGAAGTGGATTAAAAATGAGATATGTAGTAGTTAAGTGATATCAATAATTTCAGGATCTGCATTCATTCATGTATTGCATGCACTAACTGGCTCCTTATTGGAGGACAATAACAGGGTAAAGCAGTAGCCCATTTTTGCTTTATAATTAAAATCATCTTTGGGGACGTGTTTTGCTCTGCAGATTTGAAACTTAAAAAATGGCATAGTCTTTTATTTGCATAATATAAAATAAGTCGCGCTCAACAAATTTATTAGTCTGGAACCTCACAAAGCCGTGGCAAAGCAACTTGGGTTTTATAATTGGCATCTTGTGGTTTCCTTTCCTGAGGAGAAAGAGGATTTCACATGCTTTTTTAATAAATAGCATATTTAAGCACCCAGGAAATCACTGCAAGACATCCATCCTACATCGTTTCATTTATTCTGGTGTGTTTAATTAGAGCTAGGGAAACTATACACTGTGTGTGTCTGTACAGCGTCTAATGCCTAGGACTGGTTATTAGATATTAAATTGATGCATAATTCAGGCAATTAAGAAAGTAATCACACAAAGTAATGTAATGGAAGTTAATTATTACTGCATAAGCAAACAGTTCATCAATGCTAGTTAAACGCCACGACTGCATCCCTAATATGCTCACAGAGCACGGAAATTCCTCTCCCTCCATATTTTGATACTCCGCTTACATGGAGGAGGCAGATTACTGACAACAGCAAGCCCCCCGCATCACTATCTATCTATCTATCTATCTATCTATCTATCTATCTATCTATCTATCTATCTATCTATCTATCTATCTATCTATCATGTAACTTTGTGTGTAAATGTTTGTTTTTTCTGTGTACTGAAGAGCTTAGTGACAAGACAGGTTTTTCTCTCAGGGTTGAGGTACCCAAAAATGACATAAAACCAACAATTGGGCAGCCAGACTGTTCCATGTTCTTTCTCTCTCTCCCCCTCTTATCCTGTTTTGAAGACATCCGATAAAACAAGACCTTCCAGCCTCGGGTTGTTTTCCAGAGTAAACATGCGTGTCACAGCTGACCTTTTTCAGGGGTCAGGCTGCTTTTATATTGGCTGACATGTTTCCAACTTAATAGAACTGTTTAGCGCCGATCCCCTGGGTCCCAATATTTATTAAGCTGCAATGAGTTGCATCTGTCCACTCCAATCAGACCGACCAATCAGTTGGGGGTCAGACAAGTAGTAACAGAGAAAAATAGACATGCAACACATGCAGACCAATGCATCCTTAATATGATCAACAAAAACACACACAGGGATGCAGATGTTTGCAGCTTGCAACTTGTATATGCAGATACAGAAACACAAATACCACAGCTGACCTTATTATGAGCTTAATTTTAATTTACCATTTTTTTAATTAATGATAGGCTCCAATTATCTGAGTAAATGTTCAGTTTAAATGTAGTGGTGTGTTGTCTATGAGGGGGTTGTTAAAGGTTGAGCAACATGTTCTCCAGTGTGACACTCTTTTATCCTGTTTCCAAGCAGTTTCTGAGGTCTATTGATTTACCTTTGTTCACCCAGTGTACAACATCCTATAATGCCGGTCATTTTCTTAGACTGATTTTAAGCTCCTGTCTGGTAATCAGGGATAATTGTCAATTATCACAAGGACCCATCAGATCAATTACTACAAAATCAATGTAGCCACTTGGCTCCTGCTGCTTCCTCTCTTGTAGCAGGACTATCACCTGGAGTTGTAAAGAAGCTAGTGAATTTAAAGGAGCGTGTAAAACAGTTTTGTGAGGATGGAATATCGTTGGGATGTTTCTTTATAGCTATGTAGTTGAAATGGTATAGCTTTGTATGCACCTGCTGGTGCTATCGCTGCTTTCCCTCTTTGTTTGCTCCTAATGTAGACAAAACTATTGTTACCTCTTAAACTGGGGGCTACAGTACGTAGTATATTTGTTCGTTCTTTTTTTCTTTTTTAAGTGCCAATCTAAGAGAGACAGCCTATATCCTGGTAGCTTAGATGACTTTTGTGATGAAAGTTAATGCCAGCAGAGTTTTGATGTCCTTATTTTCCTCTTCGGAGGCAAGAATTCACTTTAACCTCATGAAGGAAAGACGCTATCGGCCTGAATGGCTTCCTTTTCTTGGATGGATACAAATGTGCTGCTGAAATGGAACAGCCCGGTCAGCAGCCTAATGTATTATCTGCTTCTCAACGTATTTATTTACACTCAACTACACCACAAATTGTCTTGTCATCTTAATGGGGGAGGATTAATCTGTGTCCATGCAGGCTTAGCCGATTGAGAGCGAGAGAGAGAAACTCACCTTTTTCAAACTTTGCTTGAATACCCAGAGTATTCTACCCATTCATCCCTTCCCTCATCAGACTTTACACTGCCACTGCACCATAACCTGGTGTAATAACTTATACTATTTATCTATTTAACATTCCAGAAACCAGAGTTTACCTGCCACTACTTCACTTTACTTAGGATACTGTATATATAAGTTACCTTCAATCTCTCCTTCTTTATTTTTTTGTTTTTACCATCCATTGTATATATATGTGGATGCACTGTATATCCTTCATGCACCTTTTCCTCCTTTGTGCACCTTCTGTTGTTTATAAAAGCTGATGTTACAAGTGAATTTCTGTATTGTGATATCAGTAAAGTTCTGTTTTATTCTTTTCTTTTCTATTCAGAGTGAGAGTTAACTCATTGATTTCCAGCTTTCAGGATGTCAAACACTTAGATTTGCTTAAACTTTCGGTTTTCTCTTTGTTTCAAATAAAATTAAACATTATGGAATGAATGATAAACAAAAATGAAAAGGAATAAGAAATAATTCTGAATCACTGCTGTAACTATTTATTTTAAAGATCAGGGTTCCATCTTGGATTTGAGAATAGTTCTTTATTCAGGGTCAACCTGTGGTAGTTTTACATTTGGGCATTCTGGTTGTATCATCCAGAGCTTCAAACCCTCGGAGGGTGGCAAACATTTTTTTTGTCCTGATTATGGTCTGATACTGATCTCACTGTTGTGTCATGCAAGAAATGTGAAAAAGAAACCTAAGTCATATTTAGTCATTTTCTTTTAGTAAAATGCTTATTTTAAATAGAAGTATTGTTTCAGAGTGACCAGACCAGAATCCCTGAGCAATTAATTGCTTAGAGTGATAGTGAGAGGTCCTCCAACCATAAAACCCTGCAGGTCATCGCAGAAGATAAATCGTCAAAATACCTTAGAAACAGGGAAAATGCTGATCACCAATTACAAGTAGGGTTTAATTGCTACAATGCTAATAGCATTTGTCCTATTATTAATTAGAAGCTTAAATCTTTTTCCAACACATTTTTTTTTTTATAAAATGAAAATAAAAAAATCTAAAATATTTAACCAATCCATTTAAGCATCAAATAACGTTATATCTAATAAGTTTTGATAAGTATCACTGTAGTTTAATTTCATTTTGTTGGAATTTTTCACTTGTTTAATTTTGATACTGTAAGTTGGGGTTTCAGTTGGTGGTAGTTTTGAGTTCATTGATTGTTTTGAGCTTCCTAATCACCCAGTTTAAATCCCCCAACTTAAATAATTTCTACTAAAAAAAGTTTTAATCTATTGGATCCAAATTATGAATCCTACACAGATTGGAGCTATTTTGCACCACTCTATTGGATATTTAAGCAAATGTTATTGGGATGTGTTAACTGAGTGTCATTTTAAACCTGAGCTAAAAGAAATTGTTGAAATATTCTCTTAGTTCGGTTTTTGAATTCTCCCCCAGACACAGTAAAGATATACACATTATTTAAAACTCATAGTAAATATTGCATTCATGCCCATGATGAGTGTATGTAGCACTTTGACCAGTGTCTTCTTTGGACATTAAATTGTCTCTTTCATTGTAGCCATAAAGTGTCTTGTTCAAGGACAAACGATGTGGCTCACAAGTGAGGAAGGACAAGCTATATAAAGACAAATGGTAAGGTCATCATTAAATCTATTGCTGTATCTGTAATGTTTAATATATAGTGTGTATTCAGGCTACATATTAGATATTGAATCCTTGTTTAAGACTGGTACCGCAATCATGTTGTCCATTTCGATAAATGTCAAATGCGCTGTAATAATTTTCAGTGAATCTTGCAGAGATTGTCATTTACCCGGTGTCCAAACTGCTCATATTTCATCCTCACCTGAAAGAGGCTGCCATTGAATATAATCACACACACACCTTATACATCAGACCAAGAGAAAACAGAGTGTGCACTTTGTGCACAGCTATTTATATCAATAAGTCCCGTGCTGAGAGGCACAAAATGAGCGTTTAAGCTGCGTGGCCCAGAGAGCGCAGTAGCAGGTGGGCAGGCTGAGTTGAGGTGCCTGGGCTGAGGGGGTGTCCTGTCTATTACAGGTGTTGCCCATCTCGGTGTGAGACCATGGTTCTAAGAAGGTGTAGGTTTGGGAGGGAGTGGGACAGCTGGAGCTGCAAGTGTCGGGAGAGACAAAAAAAAAAAGGAGAAGAGCCTCCTCTCTCTGTCGGGGCCTCCGCAGGTCAGTGCCTCTACCCAAAGGGACGGCAGAGCGAAACGCCATCAATTCACAAACAAAGGAGCCACTTCACCCACCACAAAGGAAACATATGTGATAGAGTCTACTCCCGAGCCGCAGCTCACTTTAACATGTCAGCCTCTCCTAATTAGCTTTGTTAACTCCCTCTGCTGTCTGCCCAACTGAGGCCTCATCCAGTCACATGGCTGCTTTGTGTTTGTGAGGGCAAATGGTTGGACCTGCAACTGAAAAAAAATCTGCTCAATTTTTAATGCTTCCCAAAATAAACCGCTTTCAGACACCTAAAACAACAACCGTATTACAATGAGTCAGTATTGATGTATTGATTGCTATAGTGCAAACAAGCAGAGGCTTTGTAAGGTTTTACTGCCAAGATTTACATAGCCGTCTCTTCCCCATTTCTGAGACAAGTTGTGTTAGATGAAAACAGCTGCTCTTCAATCTTTATCAGAATGTTTTGGAGTCATTACTAGCCAGCCTTCAGGCTGTGGGCTGCCATGCGTTACATGTTGCAGTCCACATCGGACCTCATGTGACCCCTGCTGCTTACCCACTGGCAGTGCAATTTAACCAAGCTGATGACATGCAGCATGACATCCCTCAGAGAAGCGTCCCGCTCTCTGCCTCATTTGGGGGAAATCAAATGGAGGAGGGGATCAGGGTAGGGTGTGTGAACCTCTGGTTCTATGGCTGACCTCTCTAAAATCAAAATGCTCTTTGATTTGAAAGAATAGAGTTTGCTTTTTGTAATGTTTCTTAAATATGGAAAACTGTCTGAGTTGTGATGTTTGAAGGGGGATAAATCCCAAAATTTCCCAATTCAATTCAATGAATTTGGAGTCTTGTATACATACACTTGATGGTGTTGTGGATGATTTTAATTACAATAAATCAAAAACAGATAGTAATACCTTCATGTTTCTGGTTCAAACGCTGGGTGCACTTGACAGCCAATAGAGCAAGAAATACTTAAACCTTTCTTAATATTAATAGTTTTAGTTTGTCTCTACCTTCCATTTTTGATGGAAGGTATCCATTAGCACACTGTATGTTAGGCAAGTCACATAAAGAGGAGGCAGTCAAACTAATATTAAAAAATGCAGTCGCTGGCCCTTGAGTCTGCCAGATAGTCCAGCACTTGAGAAACACTCGGCATAAAGGACTGTGACTGCTGCTGACTGAGTGTCATGATCCCAGGATTTCTGCTTTCTCTTTGACAGGAAGGTCTGAAATTTCTGGGTTAAAAGTTCTCCAAGATTATATCTCAAAAGGCTTCTGCGATGATGGCTCATGACAGGCATCGCTTTATGAGGCTGAGGGAATTCTCCTTAAAACCTTTTACAAAAAAAAGGGACAAAATAAACATGGAGAATATGACATTTTAGATCATACATAATTGGCTTTTTTAAGTAGTGATTATAGGTAAATAAAATATAAAACACTACTAGTTGAGCAGATCTGTTTGATATCAGTACATCAAACAGATCTGCTTTTGTCTGTATTAGGATTTGGTTAAGCAGAATTATCATACATACTTTGGTATGTATGATAAAATTTTACTGACTAGCTGCCCACCAACCCCATGGTGATCTTGATGAGATAAATGTACTGTAATTTCAAAGTGTTTTGGCATCAACCATGTCTTTTATGCTTCAGGAAATTACTGTCAACCATAACCAAGGAACTCAAACAAAGACAAACATAACTAGAGTTGCGAGATATATTCAAAAAACTTAGCAATACTAAGATGAAAGGGTGATGTCACTGTCATCTTTTAAATAATAAAAAAAAAGAAAAAAAACAGCCATGGATTGATTTTACCCATTTTCTTGGGTATGGTATTGGTATGATGGATTTTAAGTATGTGATAGACAGTCACAAAGTGATAAATACAGTAAACCAATGGGTGGAAAGAGAAAGCATTAAACATGCAAACAGCCAGGAGGTCCACGGTTACTCTGGAGGAGCTACAGAGATTTCCATCTGAAGTTTGTGAATCTGTTTAGCGTACAACTATTAGTTGTTTACTTTTTCAGTCTGGCTTTCATGTAACAGTGTGAAGAACATGGAATTGCTCAAATACAGATATAAAAAGTTCCCCACTGATCATATAATGGCAAAAAATAAACTAATCAACCACTATAAATATCCTATGTCTGGCTGAATCAGTACCTTGGATACACCTCGCCATGGACGAGGCAACATCCTGCTATGGTTTTGTTTTTCTTGATCTGGGACAGCAGAGTTATTCATGGACAATGACATTTTAATGCAGTCTTTATAAAAAACGTGTTCCTGCATAGATGAAATTACAATATTTTTATGTATTGCCTTGCTAAATTAATTACAATTAAATTCCTTCTATTACAAACTGGTCGTTCAACTAGTTAAGTGACAATGCAACAACTAGGAACAATCAAAAATGACTATGGATAAAACAAACATTTATTTTTGAGAAACAATTACTTCTAAGGTTTCTTATTTTGCAATCTGTAGCTGTCCCACTTCTTCAAGAACCAGACTAAGAATATTTACCAAGCAAATGTGTATCAAAATATGGCATTATATTCTGATAGGTGAAGCATATACTTTGACATGCCTCAGCAGGCCAATGTATTCTACACACTCACTGTCAGCTATGACAGCAGGCTGCTTTTTGTTCTTTTTTTCCTCCTTTTTTCCCTGAACACTTAGAATAAAAATCACAAGTACTGTTGTGGAGGAATACTAAGGTAACAGTCTGGAGATGTCTGGCCAAAAGGGATTTGTCCCTCCAGGTAGAAGGTAGGGGTTGGTATGCCCTGCTATTTTGCATTTCTGAATTGCTTTGCTGCCCAAGCATGCCTTATGTGGGGCAGGGCTCCTGAAGTGTGTCATGGCTTTCTGTGACCGGTGTATGGGAGCCTTGCTGTTGGACTTTACCCAACAAATATGGATTATGTTAAAACGGGCGTCGAACTGACGAGGATATGCTAATGTGTCCCAGATGGGTACGCAAGGAGCGGACGATGGGGACACGCAGACGCTGTATGGCAGAGCCAGTGTTTGGCAGGTCTATCATTCCGTCATTAAAGGCCACATTATTACTTACAACAAGGTTTGCATGACAATTGCTGAAATAAATGCCATTCCTCTGAGAGTAGCCTGTTGTCCTTCAATTTCTATTTGCTTCCCTTCATTTTTTTTTTGTCTTGTTTTCTTCATCCTTGCAAATTTGCTTTCAGCTGCTGATGCTGTAAATCTCTTTGCTGTGTAAGAGGCTTTGTGCTTACCTCATTCGAACATCAATAAGACAGCCCTATTGCTAACTGAGGCCATTCATTAATATAATGAGATGGTTTTCGCTTTAATTGATAACCGATTGGTGTTGATGAGACATTATGCACTTGTGGATACGATATTTTGCTCCATTTTTCCTACACTGAAGTAAAGCACCTGTGTATTTGTTTTAAAAAGAGTAAGGTCTTTGGAGATTTTTTTTTTCCTGCACTGGGCTACCAACAAGCTGTCCCCTCTGCATTATTATTGAACTACGGCATTGGGTTTTCAGCTGCACAAGCAGAAAGATAATGGTGGCTTATGTATAAGTGCACATTTGGGACGGCCTTTTGTTCTTTTGACATAAACAACCACATAAGTGATAGGATTAAAGGAAGCAGCTAAATGAAAGAAACTTAGACTTGTGCAGCATCTAAAAGAAAGCATGCAAGAATTTATTCGCTACTTCAGAATGTACTTATGTCAAATATGACCAAATTGTTATGCGACACACTTGATGGCT
Organism: Cyprinodon variegatus; assembly: GCF_000732505.1. Lineage (NCBI taxonomy): Eukaryota > Metazoa > Chordata > Actinopteri > Cyprinodontiformes > Cyprinodontidae > Cyprinodon > Cyprinodon variegatus. The sequence continues at coordinate 314,340 of NW_015150585.1, forward strand.
TTATGTTAAAGTGAAGTGTCACTATGGATATCCGCAGTGTAAAGAAATAATGCAGTAAAAAAGTGCAGCATGGTGAGGTATTTTCTTCTTTGTCTGATGAAGGACAGGTTGACGTGGGCCCTTGACATGGAAGTGAGTGCTATAAGCTTGTTGGACAATAATACTTCTAGGCATTTGCTCTTAACGGGGATCATTATGTCTTTCATTTATTAAGAGTCAACTAGAATAAAGATAGAGATAGATGTATTCCAAGTCCAGTTTAGGAAAAAATTTTAAATCGCAAAAATTGTTTAAAAATGGGAATACTTTTATGAGGTATCATGATTTTGGCACTGATGCCTGGTCTGATTACACAGTTCACTCATCTGCTTAGCTCCACCCAGTTCTCATTGCAGCTCACCTTATAAACCTACTTTGTTCTCTACTTAACCAGCCTTCAGACCGGTCATCAGTGATTATTTTTGAGCCAGAGGTGTGAAGTTCTGTAGCATTCCTGTGTTTTCTGATTCCCCGAGTTGGCAGAACGCAAATGGAGAAAAAACAGCGAAAAAAAAATCAGATTCAAAGAAAAGGGTGTTTTTTGATTCATTGCAAAACATGTAAATTAAAGTTATAAATTAACAACATAGTGCTTTAAATTCCAGTTTTTGAGGGTTTAAAAAAGGTGAATTTTGAGTTTGAATTAACCCTGGTTTTGACCAAAAACTCTCAACTGGTCTCATTTTTATATTAAGGGGATTTAAATGCCTTTAAATGAAAGGCAAAGAAGGAAAATAATCTAATGAATCTGAATGTATGCTATGTTTATTTATTTTTTTATTTTTCCTTTTTATTTTCATAAAAGCCTTTATCCTAAATTCAAGCACAGTGTGCTCCATTTCATTAATAAGAGGGAACATAACCCTCAGCAGGTGAAGAGAGGAGAAGTAGGTAAAGGTCTTATTTCCCAGTGCTTTAAGTGGACAGGTATGCAACAGTATGCCATTCAGTCACCTTTAAATTTAATCCCTCAGCATACATGCACTTTTTCTAGTTTGTGTACTGGGATGTCCTCCTGCTCGCATCCACACCATTTATATCTTATAGTCTAATTATTGAAAAAAAAAAAATGAAAAGAAATCCATTGCTTTGACAAAAATGCTTTCTGTACACTCATGTCTAGGTGCATTGGATGAGTGAGAAAGAGCTGAGGAACAAATGATAAAAGGTAAGATCAGGGGCGGTCCTAAGCATTTGGGGGCTCTGAGCACAAACGCTGTGTTGTGCCCCTCACCTGGAAATTAACAATATTACAGTACTTGTCATTATTTGTGTTTCTCTTTACTTATCGGTATTAATGTATTGAGAACAGGGTTAATAATTAAGAGAATGAAAATCTTGACAAAAAAAAAAACCTAGTTTTGCCACAAAAATAATGCATATACTTTCTCACACTTTTAAATAAAAAATAATAAATAAAGTACAATGAGTAAAATCCAACATCGTGGAGTGTCATACATTGTTCGAATAAAGCTCTTCCCGAAAACAAGGGAAAGGAAAGAAAAAAAAAACACTTAATGGTAAAGATCAAGTGACTGAATCAGCAGTGCATGGTAGATTAACGCATGTTCAAAGGTGTAAAAAAAAGGGCTCTATACCTCTATTCATACATGCATACTGTCCCTCCTTCTGATCGATGAATTGCTGAAAATCATTTGGCTATTCAACCAACATGATGCAACTTTCACACACCCAAAAAACATACAGAGATAAAAAATAAAAAAAAACCAACAACAAATAAATAAACAGCTGACAATTACCAGTATTGCCAATTTCAAGTTATATTGTATTATACTTTATTATGTCAGTGATATAGCTCGTGTGTTATATTTTCAAGATTTCTCTT
>NW_015150585.1:316234-317417 GCF_000732505.1 Cyprinodon variegatus
TTTCTCTTTTAGACATCTGAGAGATGATTGTTTGTGCAATGCCCAGATGTAAAAAAAAAATAGTAAAATGCAGTGAGGTAATTTACCTTTACAAAGAAAAATAGTGCATTTTGTTGACATGAAGCCTCTGCTGAAAAGCACGATTGGAGCTAGGTATGCAAGCTTTTTGCAGAGTGAAAACATTCAAACTGCTATATCTTCCTCAATTCTTCCTTAATTCAATTCATTCAATTAGATTCAATTAATTTCTGAAGAAAAATGGGGATGTCCCATTATCACCATTATTACAGAAACAGTATTTATCAGAAACAAAGCTTAGAAAGTGACTCATTTAGATTAGCTCTAAATTTTTACTATTTCTGTTATTTAGCCAATACTAAATAAAGTGGAGTATGTTGTTCTAAGGTATTAAAAGATTGTTACAGTTTGTTTTTTTTTTTTTTCATGTACTGTAGAGATATACCTCAGTGTGGGGCAAATGACTACTGACACCTTATCTAACCACATCAAGGATTATCATCACAAAAATGACAGAATTAAAGATGTCAAGATTGGCTTTGATCCTCACTCTGGAGACTTTGGCTTGGGTGGAGAGCTGAGGGGTGTGGATGGGGTGTTGACATTTGTTATACACTTTCTACATGTTGTAGTTGCTGGGGGCATTGTTAGCGCAACCGCCTCCAGCTCAGGATTTAGGCAGGCCCCCAGCAGATGCAGTGTGTGCCTTATGCACACACACTCACAGCCACACAGACACCGTCTCAAAGCGCTCCCACCTCACCCCGGCAAGATGCCCTGGGGCAATTCAGCTAGTGTGGATCACTTCAGATGAGGCACATTAAGTGGCTAGTGATAAATTTGGCATGACAATTGCAAACACAGTCGCTTTTGTCTGTAATTAATTCCAGTGGTGCCTGAGGCCTTTCCTGTGTTACAACTGGTGTGGGCCAGCAGTGCTTTCCTAACGAGGCCACATTACAGCCGGGATTATAGCCAACATAAAAGTGTTCTTAGAGGTAATTTTAAGATGTGTGATGCAGAATTAGAGAGATTTATTTAGAGGTTTTATCACTTTGTTCAAACACATGTTTCTCTATTTTAAAAGCATCCTCAAAGCACATTTTTGGCTTAATCTAATCCGGTAATCCGGCAGAATGGTACAAGACCAGCTTCACAGTACTGT
>NW_015150585.1:317655-325105 GCF_000732505.1 Cyprinodon variegatus
TCTATCTATCTATCTATCTATCTATCTATCTATCTATCTATCTATCTATGTGTGTACAGATCAGTGTTAATTTGTCAAAGCTTAAAATGGCAGCTTTACATTTGAACAATAAAGGAGTAGTCCAAACATACTATTAATAATAATTAGATGGAAGTAGAATACGAGATGCTTTAAGAAGTCCTCTCATTGATATTCCTTTTGAGCATTTTTTTTTTTTATTAAATGAAGATGCTACTTTGTTTCTGCTACATCAGAAGCTATAGACAGCATCAGTGTTATAAGAAAAAACACAATGCCAACCTTATTCAGCCAAACTCTACTTTAGAGTTAGTTAGGTCAGCATCCACCCTTTAACACTTGGCACAACACAATTGTAAAGGATTTTGCATGTTTCTGTAAAGCCTGGAACGCAACGCTATTTCTGACATTCTAATTGAAAAAGCTTCATAGATTGGAAGCAAAACGTCTTTAAACTTGGAAACAAAGTCCAGTGGATTGTTTTTTTTAAACTACGTTGGGATGACTATGACCTGGATCACTGAGAATCTTCACCAGCAGATATATATCTTTGTTACTCAAAGCTGTAGAAATTACGAGCACCTTCAGTATTTGGTCCAATGGGTCCCAGAACTCAGTTAATATTTATTCTGTAGTAATGTGGAGGCATTAATTAACGGCTTGTACTTCTGAGTAGTTTTATAATGGCTAATGTCTCTCATTAAGTGAAATATAGTACCTCAAGGACATAAAGCTTTCTCTCTGCAGCTCTATTAATCTTGATTTGATTTGTGAGAGGACTTGGGCATCTTCTCCAACTTAAATGGGATGTCTCAGGTTCTGGCTCAGACAGCCTTGTGTGCTCTCCATCTCATCATGTTGCCTCCAGCAGGGGAAAGCTGAACACACCAGCAATCTGTGTCATTACTCTGTCATTGCATCAAATCACATGATTAGCTTCACGGGGCAGCGAAGCAGGCCCAGTTGGTGTTTCTGGGCCGTTTCAGTCCCTGGGTAATGGTCCGGTAGCGTTGTGATAGAGGGTTGTGTGCTGTCCCCCATGCAGGGCCAAGGATGCACCATCATTCAGCCTGCTGGATATGGCCTCAGGGTGAATTGCCTTCTTTACTGCTCAGCTCTTTCACCAATGTCAGAGTACAGCTTCCAGAAAATATTGTTTAGTGCAAACAATTCTTTTCTTGGAAGTGCTATCATAAAAATGGCAAGTGAGCTGTTTTGAAATAGGTTTTCTGGTACCACATATGGTTGTAGAAAGGCATCTTTACAGAGAATGTTAAAATAAATAACCAAACCATTAAATGTGATAAGGGGTAACCTATGTAAGGGTACCTAACAGGGCTAGAAGCCTCAGAGGAAGCCCAATCCGACAGTTTGTCGATGCAGCCTTTTATAATGCAAAGGCTTATAATTATCTCACGCTTGCTCATTTCACGCTGACATATCGCTTTCCTAAATGTCAGTAGGAACAGCCAGCACACTTCTCTTCCTCCAACTCAGGAGAGCCCCCTCTGAACCCTGCACAAAGGCATGATGATGGCAGTGCTTTAGCCCTGAACATGCAGCTCTCCGCCAGGGAATAGCAGTTCAGGCATCACCGATCGTTGACCTGGCTATTGTTGTTTGTGATACTTACTGGTAAACTTTTGCAATCAATACAACATCAGCTAGCAGAACCCCTGGGAATGAAAACCTGAAACAGCGCACTTAATCTTGAAGCTGGCCCCTGCTCCCTGCTCTGCCGCTAAACTAGGTAGTTGGCCTACTTGATGCGGCATTATTGCTGCAGAGGTCAGATGTGAGCTGTCTGGCGTAGCGTCTGATGAATGGCTGTTTTTGATAAAGCGCCTCTCTCATCCAACAAGAGACATTTAATAATGATGGACCATAACTGCACAAAAAAAAGAAAAAAAATCTGTATAGAGGAAAGGAGGAAAAAAAATCCCTCCTGGCTGCCCTTCCCCTCTCAGACACTGAACAACTAGCCGTCCTCAGACTTCATGTGGGATTTCATAGAGAACAAAAAAAGCCATATGGAGTTCACAGCCACTGTTTAGTGCAATCTGAACAAATTTATGTGCACAGCTAGGCAGTTTTAATACAGTATATTATTTTTATGATACTACTACTATTTTATTGCATTGTGCTGTTCTAAAGGGTTTGGCAAATTATTCAAACTTCTGTTCTGGATTAAAATTATGCAACACAATGTTGGCCTTTTATTTAAGATAATATAAAGTAGATAGAATTGTTTTGTCTTTATATGGCAAAAAACGAAAATATATTTAAAAAAAATGTATGAATACTTTCCATGGCAGAGTATGTAGCGTAAAAGTTCCTTCAGTGAAAAGGATTCGTAAACATAACAAAACCAAATGGTAGCATCATTTCCCTAATCATATCATATAACAAAACCATCCTCAACAGCACTCATCTCTGAAGGTGCTTGTACAAATAACTGAATGTGCATGATCATTTAACTAGCTCACTGGTTGAGGTAACAGCTAGTAATTTTGCAATCTGCCACGGTGACGAGCAATCAAATCAACATGTATTAAGTTATGAGAAACTCTAAATCAGATGCACACCTTTTAAATGAATGCAGTTATGGAAGCCTGTGCTGAAATTAAATGCCATTCTCCAGAAAACAAAGCCAGAAGAGCTGTGACAGTTTTGACATAGACAATGCCTTTAGTGACAGGAATAACAAATTAATTGGAACCGTAACATATTCTTTCCAAAGGTGAGGTAAACACACCTGACTGTATATTTTTCACCATCAGTTAAATCTCAATTGCATCTAAAAATAAACCCCAAGACGTTGAACAGTTTAATGGATTTTGACGTCTCTGCATTATGCTGTCACTCCAGTATAAATGAATCATAACTTTGCAATGCACCCGAAGAATTACCATGCATTTTGAGAAAATGCATTGTGCGCCAACCTGTGAATTATGATATGAGATCAAAATAAACGTGTAATGACTTTGGAGATGCCCAGAATAATTTATCGGGTGGAGGTGGTTCTATAATGAAAAGGGGGGTGCCTAAGTGGGATACAGAAAGCCAGAGGCACTGATACTGCCCTGAATATGTGCGAAGTCTTGAAATGTCAGCGGCAGGTTGCCAGAGAATCAAGCCTGTTTACTGGAGCTTGGTAAATGAGGGCTTTATTTGAGATGCAGCGGTATTCAATTATGTGGTTATTTATTGATCAGAAACAATGTATGTCTTCTAGAGGCATGCAAAGATGAATTCAGAGGGTAAAAGGAAAGTGTCAGTGCAACTGGCTGATAAAGGATTGCATTTGGTCTCTGTGGAAATGTAAAAAACATAACATTCAACTGTTAAAAGAAAGATAATAAGTATATTTGCAATCAAAGTTTTCACCAAGCATTAAAATACACCAGTGGGAAATGTGCTTCTTTTATTAACAACTGTATATTATCATAATTCAGTTTTATTGCAGGACATATAATTGAAACTTATTTCCTGTTTTGTGCTGCTCTTATAAAAACAGCTATTATAAAAAGTAACCTCTGTAATCTGGGAAAATCTGGCAGATTTTTAAAAACCTATTATTTATACATTCTGTTGGATTTCTATTTTTTATTTGTCAGTCAGTAAATATGATCAAGCTATTCCTTGTTGGCATTGGTGGATCCATAAAACTCCAACAAAATCTGCATCATCTTCAATAACATATTTCATTGTCCCATACATTTTAAAGGCTACCTGTCTGTGAAATAACATTCAAATTTCATGTAAAGCAAATTATACATAACTATCAGAGCTTTTATCAATTTAACATAAACAATTTTAATACATTTCAATATTTATTTTATAGAAATTGTATAACAATTTATTTTGTAGAAAATGCAATGGTAGCATGACCGAAGGTCACTGAGATAACTGACAAAGAGTGTTTAGCATCACTATCGATAAATTCTGGCCCTCTCTCTTTTTTTTACAGAATCGTCTAATTAAGCCAGATTATTTTGGGTGTATCTGTTTTTGTGTTTTGTTTTTTTAGTCCAATCAAAAATGGAACATTTTAGTATGTTTTGGATCATTTTCCTGTAGCAAGATTCAGGCATGAGCTTAAAATTGCTGAATAAAAACTTAACATAACCATTTAGGGCTTTTAACTGAATTTGCGTAAGATGTCCAAATATATTGCTTTTGGTCAGTAATGGTTGTGCCTTGCAATCCCACTGCCTCCAACCTCACTTTTAAACACAAACACAGATTTCTTTTATTTACAGTTTCATTAATCCTTATTCTATTGCTGAATCGTGAACACTGCACCTAATGAAGGCAAGTGAGTCCTTCAAAGCTCTATATGTTGTTCTGTTTGACCCTTGGTAAGTTATTTGTGGAATACCCTCTCCAGGAAAGGTTTCCCACTATTTCATGTTTTCTTCATTTCTGCTCCTTTTCTCGCTATGGTTCCTTAGAGTCCCAAGGCCATTGTCCAATTTTTTATTTTTTTTTATTTAGATCTGGGTGTGTTTTTTTTGTATTTTTAGATATTTTGGCCTACTTGTTGTCAGGCAGGTTCTATTTGGGATTTCTTTATCCTGCACATGTCTCAGGATTCAGACTACATATTTGGTTGCTTGGGTAACAGTTTTTCATATAGGGACAGGTTGGTTTGGATTGCTCTTCTCCCCTAAATAAACAAAACCACGTTTGATAAGAGCTTTTTTTATTTTATTCAGGCTATTTTCGTCTCATATTTTGATATTCTTAAGGATCTGATTTTATTTAAGGGTGTGAAAAAAAGAGGATAACTCTGTAGGACTCAAATCTATGTATTCAGTTTTGAGGCTGCCGGTTAGTGCAGTTGTTAACACTGCATTCTTTTTTTTCAAGAATGTGATTATCCATCACATTGGATGGATACATGATCTTTTCCCTTTGCATTCTTGGACTCTCTCTTTGTACTCCCCCATGCCTTCCAGATTCAAAAAACATGTCTGCAAGGCTGTGTCATCTTGTTGCCCTGTTACAAATTGGTGACCTGGGCAGATGTGTTCAGCCTCTCATTGATTGATCATTAGAGCCATAAGGAGAAAGCTCCGCTTAACTCTGCAAGAATCAAGCAGGTATGGAGATTTGCATGATATCCTCAGATGTTATAAACAATGAATTATTATTTTTTAAGTGTTCATACTGCTTGTACATAAAAAGGAATAATTCAAACAAATAATTTCAAGATAAAAAAAAAGTGTTATTAGATAGATTGAATGTTATGAGAAACCCATTTACAAGGGGAAAACAAACAAAACAACACTTATTTCACACCTCCGGGTTGTGATTGTCCTTCTTGACTGTCTTTGCCTTAGGGCTTTCCTTGAGCTTCTTATAGAATAAAGTGCAAAACTTTACATCTCCTGCCCCTTCTGTTAGCTCATTTACAGGGCTCAGCTGAAGTGTGCTGGGCTGTGTGATGCACCAGCGCACTCACTTTACATTCCCACTGTAAACACTGTCTATTATATTATTCACAAGAGCGTCCTCCAGAGAGACAGATCCCATCGAGGGCCCCCCTCTGAATATGGAACAGTGGTTATTGTGCTCATACCTGCCGCCCCATATCAGTGTGGCCGGCAGTGGCCCTTAGCTGGTTCTCGTTCAGATCTCTTTAGCCCGGCTGCAGGGTAATCCCTGGGCAGCCGGGGGGCTTTCTGTTGTCTCCTGGTTGTTTTCTGTGTAGTTCATAAATTATAGATGGGCCATGTCGAGGGCCATCATGCTGCCTGATCTCTGTCTGTGCTGACAGCTGTATGATGCGCACTGAGTGCAGCAGATTGGGAGCTCAGAGTTTCATCAATAAATATCACTCTGACCCTCACACTTGGCCTCGTGTCAGCGGTCAAGGTAATGGCTTTTTATTATCGTGAAGGGCAGCTCAGCGTGGGGTAGTCTTAAGTTTGCTCGTCCATCTCAGGTCTAAAGATAAAATGACAGACAGAGAGAGGGAGAGAGGAGCCAGGCCTAAAGTTTAAGTGGACGGTTGCAGTTATTATGTGAAGCCTGTGGATGATTCTGGATGTGCTTGACAGTGAACAGCAGGGAGCTTCTCTATAGTTCCTGGAAGGAAATAGTGATCTTCATGGATGCATTATTAGATTTAATTAATCTTATTAACCAGATGTGGTGGGGGGAAAAGCTGTGTTTCAATTAAGAAGAGTGTGGAGCTGTTTCTGTTTCGTTGTTCAGTTGTGAAACCTATCTGTCTGTGTGTGTGTTGGCTCTAACTGCCTGCCTAAGGGATGACAGGGCTTGAAATGCCATGATAGTGTACTGAAAGCTCAGGCAGCTGTACATGCTGCATGATGTCTTCAGAATACAGCTTTTTAGACAAAACAATATAGAACAGAACATCATTTTGTCTAAAGTTCATTCATCAAAAGAAGCTGCATATTTTGAAAAGGGTAAAAGCCCCACACAATCCCTGTCAGGGGAGCGCAAAGGCTAGATACTATAGATTACTTTAATCCCCTGACAGATATAAAAAGGATAATTACATATTTGTGGTGGAGGCTGTATGGTGGAAAAAAAAAAATCAATACAGGCTTTTTTTTTTGTATGACACTTCATTAGTGTGGAAAAAATCTTGGTGCTGAGAAGAACTGCGCTGCAATTAAATGGTTCTGCTACCTTAGACTTTGTAATGGCTCTATATTATTATCCTGTTTATTTGAAATAGCGGTTGTACTCCTGGAGTAATTGGAAAGCATTGATTATGTACTTTTATGTCTACACTCTTGCACATCATTATGGAGAGAAGCAATAGTTAGTTAGCCTCTCTAATGAAGCACTAATTGCACTAAGTAGGTTAAGATGTTAGTCAAACTGCACTCAGCTGAAATCGCAACACAAAGACTTCCAATTAATCCACGCTCTTTGACTAGCAGATGCTGTTTTGGACTGCACATCTTTCACAGTTTTGTTTGCCTTCTGTCTGCAACTGCTGTGTAAATAGCAACTGCAGTGGTATCGGTTCATCGGCGGGAAATGAAATTGATTGGATGAGGAGGGTTAAGCAGAGGAGGAAAATCTAAGGTGATGGAATATAAAGTGGCCATTTAGGGGCTACTTTTAAGAGAAGCACCACTGGTGACGTTAGTTTCTGCTTGATAATGTCAACGGTGTATCACTGGCTGGTAATTGTGCAGCCACTTCTGTTAAGTCATGCTGCTGTGTTAACATTTATTTAAGAGATGTGAGACCCTAGCACTTAACTTAGCCCCTGACATTACTGCAATGTGCCTGGCTGTAAAGCAAAGGAATGCATGTATGGATATAATGGAGAAAAGAAAGAAGGATAACATAGTTTGTCGTTTTTACAGGATAACAGATGCTGAGGTGAATGGAGAGCTGAATGAAGATAAAATAATAAACAGATGATGTCTTTTTTTTAAGTAAG
>NW_015150585.1:325280-329383 GCF_000732505.1 Cyprinodon variegatus
GAAAGAAAGAAAGAAAGAAAGAAAGAAAGAAAGAAAGAAAGAAAGAAAGAAAGAAAGAAAGAAAGAAAGAAAGAAAGAAAGCACCATGAAGAACAAGGAACACACCAGGTGGATCAGAGAAACTGTTGTGGAAAAGTTTAACGCTGGATTTGGATACAATAAGATTTCTCAGCAGCATTGTGCAAGCGATCATATTGAAATGGAAGGAGTATCAGGAAACTGCAATTCTACAATGACCTGGCCGTTCCTCTAAACTTTCATTTCAAACAAGGAGACGACTAATCAGAGATGCAGCCAAGAGGCCAATGATCAGTCTGGATGAACTGCAGATCTAAAGGCAAAGTGGGAGACTGTCCAATAGAGAACAATCAGTTGTATACTGCTCAAATCTGGACTTCATGGAAGAAATTCATTTCTTAAAGATATCCATAGAAAGTCTTGTTTATAGGTTTGCCACAAGCCACTTGGGAGACACAGCAAACACATGGAAGAAGGTGCTCTGGTTAGATAAAACTAAAATCCAACCTTTTAGAAACAATACAAAATATTGTGTTTTGACAGAAAAAAAAAATGATGGGAAGATGGATGGAGCCAAATACAGCAACATTCAGAAAAAAACCTGCATGTTCGAGTTTTCAAAAGACCTGAGACTTGGACAGAAATGTATCTTTAAAGGAAACAATAATCAAAAGCATAAAGCAAAATCTAAAATTGAAAGGTAGATTTTTTTATTTCAGTTTCTCGATGTGCAAGAGTGATAGAGACAAACCCCAAACGACTTCCAGCTGTAATTGCATCAAAAGGTGGAGCTGCAAAGTATTAACTAGAGGGGGCTGAATAATTTTGCACACTCCAAAATTACAATTTTAGATCTTTATTTTTGAATTGTAGCAAAAGTTTGAAAAGTTCATGGGGGCTGATTACTTTTACAAGGAACCGTATATATTCTTCAGAAAAACTGCAGTGATACTTTTGGAAATAATGATTTCATAATTCAAACCTGTATTTTTCAACACTTTCCAATGTGGTATTCTGCTTTTGCAATAACAAAGTATAACTGCCGTGCAATATGAATCAAAATTTTTTACTATTGCCTATTTGTTTGGCTGAATTACCTTGTTCAGATATTACCGAGTGGAATATACCATACTCATTATAGCATGTACCACACAGGATGGATGATATTTAGGATTAAGGATCCACATGGACTGCCCAGTTACTACCACCGCCCCCATCATGGTCCCCTGTAATGCTCACAGTATACTTCTGGCAATCAGTCAGCTCACCACCCACCACTATGCGCCATCCGAGATGTGACGAGTAGTCCTTGCGCTGGTTATGGCTTAAACCTGACAGCAGCACAAGGACTTTGCACCTTTGATCTTTATTCATTCAAAGGACTCACATGTTCACAGAAAGTATGAAGAAAACTTCAGCATCCGCTGCATAGAAAGGAAAAAAAAACAACGCTTTTATTGCCTTCTGCTTGTTAAAGACAGAATGATTCAAATTACAAACAGGAATTAAAATTCACTATTTTGTCGCTGGGTTTAATGAGAACCATCTGTTGAACAGTGCTGTAAACCGGTGCATTAAATGTAAGGTGGAGACCTCTATCAGGACCTCTTATTAAGAAAAGCTTGTTCTTGGTGGGATTTGAAAAAAAAATCTCCTGGTTTTATATGGCTGTCAAGGGAGAGGGTCAAACCCCTGTAAGCTGTCATTGCACATGAAAGGATTAATGTCAACTTATAAGAAGGGAGGGAAAAGCCGTCTTACAGTTATTTATTCTGTTTCATTCACATTCTGCCTGCTCTGTGAGAGAAAAGGGCTAATGTCAGGTCTAATTTGTAGCCCTTTAAATTCCAGACAGAGATTCTTTACATATCTCTGGAGCTCATGGCTCTTCTCTGCACGGCCCCTCTCCTCCTCTTCTACTGGGATTCCTCTAAAACCCAGCCAATTTACTATCTGAAGCAAAGTGAAGATTTACATGAGTTTGTACTTGAATGGCTCCAACTCCAGCTTCATGCACTAAACACTCACACTGTAATTACCATTCGCGGATCTCTCTCTGTGATACCTCTCTCCCTCTCTGCACCTAGGCCAATTGAAGGGGAGAGAAAAGGAAAATACTTATTCCCCAATGCTGATTCTTAGTGCTCCTTGTTCAGGATCTGTAATTGGATCTGTGTTTTCGGCTCCCCGCTAATAAGCAGCTTACTTTGGCTCCCTCTAGACTTGACCCACCACATTTTTGTTTTATGAATTTTACAAGGGGATTTTAATAGATGCTTTAGGCTATGCAAAACATAGGCTTGAAGGGGAAGGCATAATGTGCAAGCCTCGGCATAGAGTACGCCTGAGTGGCTGCTTATCATTGTGGACAGGTCTCATAACTTTCATTAAGATTGATGTTAGACCAAAGGGAATGTGAGAAAGGAGGGACATGAGAGAATATTAACCTGTGCTCATGTAACTAACCATAATTGTTTTGCATCCAGCTTCTCTTCAGGCAGCGGCCCTCATTATCTTTACCCGTACATGACGGCACAGCTGATTTTTAGTAGCCGGGCTTGTTAGAGAAGATTGGAGGTCAGAGCGTACTGTAATCTGCCTTTCGTTATTTTTATGGGAAAATTCAACAGCCAGGGGTGGAAGTGATGTATTCATGTATTTTGTGACATAAGTACTTTCCTTACATCAGTGAGAGTGCACTGCCTAGTAAGAGTATCACTTAAACTTTTTCACATTTTCAGACTTAAATGTCAGTGATTTTTTCTATTATTCATTGGGATTATAGCACTGCATGATTTTGAAGGGCCTAAAATGAATGCATGGTGTTCCCAACATTTTGCAAATGAAAAATTGACATATAGTGTGTTTTTTTAATGTCTCTACGAGCTTCACTCTTGTTTGCATAACCATTCAAACTCCCTGACTAGATGCAGATAATATTAAACAAGCATTTTTAAATCATGCTGCAGATTCCCAATTGGATTCATAAAGCATACACTAACTTATTGCTAGAAATAATGTTTATTATTTCTAGCAATAATGGAAGGTTACCTCCGCTTGAGATTTTTTGCCGTGTCAAGCATGTATTCTTTAAGTAATGCCCAGTATTTTAGCAAATTCCATCTTGCAATAAACCCAAAAAAATTTTCCTGTCTCATACCAGTGGAGAAAAATTCTATATCAATTTATACTGCAGTATCATTTTATTCTGTAAATTACTTAAATTAATTAAAATTGATTAATAACAAAAAGACAAATTTCTCATGAGACATTCATACTGACTACATATTATATTGGTTGTAAAATCCCTAATAATTCCTTTGATGCATTAAAGAGTCTTTTTGTGCGTTTTTACTAAATAATATCCTCAACATATTTTTGTTTGACACATTAGGACTAAAACAACATTTAATGAGCAGACTGACACCTTAGTAGTTCAGTCCCGATACATCTTTAAGCCTGTAGCCTATTTTCCCTTAATGTGGGTTGGAAGTTCCACCACTGTTTCTGCAGAGGTTGAGCGCATCCATGTTAAATAGTTTGTACCATGCAAACCATGAGGCTCTTGAATCTGATTAATGCTTTCTTTGGCCCATAGCTTTATCTTTTTTTTGGTTTGCAACTATATTCGGAAGCTAGATTGAAAGGTGTCTGTGAGATATTAAGTCTCCACAACTTAATCCTTGAACTTTATGCTGTGTTTCTTTTTTTTTTTTCTTGAAGACTTTCATTTCATCACAGATGTTCTTTAAAATAACTTCCAGGCCTTTAAAAAAACAGCTTGATACAAACAAAGGGTTTGTTATCTAATTTTTAAGGCTCTTTAACAGTGCTCTATGTGAGATCTGTTAGTTTGGCCCTGAAAACATTATTTTTTTTTTTTGCATTTTTCTATATTCAACCCCTCTCTGTGAAGTGCACGCTGCAAGGAAATATTGCTGCACTTATAAAGTATGTGGCTAAATTACAGGAAATAATATGTCCCTACAAATGGAGTCTACATTTGAACATCTTTTTGGTAATCAACGTACTTTAAATGATCATATTTCAACTACCTAGTGTTGCAGTAAATATTGATTTTTTTA
>NW_015150585.1:329579-348713 GCF_000732505.1 Cyprinodon variegatus
TCCATCCATCCATCCATCCATCCATCCATCCATCCATCCATCCATCCTTTCCCACTTCATCCATCAGGGTCACAGTGGGGCTGGTACCTACCTCCTGCAGTCTATGGGCAAAAGGCTGGTTATACCTCAGAAAGGTCCCCAGTCCATTGCAGGACTCTCTACCAAGGTGATTAATTAATGAATTCATAAATTAGTCAGACTATCTACCAAGGGTAGCTAGCCAACAATCACTCATCTTCTTTAAGGACATGTTGCACCTAGCCCACTGTCTTTTCTCTCAAAACAACTTTATCTCTTAGAGCAGTTCTGTCCAGAGTCATTCCTAAAAGACCGGTGTCCTAAATATTTATATGTTGCACTGATTTAACACACCTGAACCTTTCCTAAAGGTTGCTTGAGCTTCCATAGTATTACCTGGGCAGACATGTATTTGTCAAACCATGGTCAAAAACATCAATGCTTAGATCCTGACCCCCGGATATGGATACTTGAAGATGTTATTTCCTTGAAATTAAGACAAGAAATACTTTGTTTTGTTCGGATCATCTGCAGCGAAAAAATGTATACTTAAAAACTGGAAATCTATGGAGCCTCCAAACAAGAAACATTGGATCAACAAGCTGTTGTCATACTGTACTCCTGAAAAAATTCTCCATTCGGTACATGGGACATTGGCTAATTTTGACCAGATATGGAGTCCCTTCTTGGACATTCTAACCAGATTAGACCCTGAGAGACTGATCAATATTGATTTTTATTGTGTTTCAATTATTCCAATATTTTTTTTTTGTTGCTCTTTTCTCTTAATCCTGACATTTCAAAAATATGGTTAATGCTTAATATAGTACTACTACAGTGTACATGTGTTGCTACATGGAGAGAGTGGGTGGGTTTGTTTTTGTAGTCTGTTTATGTTCTGTTTTTTGAGGTTCCAAAAATATGAAGAAAAAAAAAAAGAACACCTTTGTACATTGGATGTAGATTTTATTTGGACATATGTTCTGAATAAATATATATATATACAAAACATCAATGCTCATTGCTTTTTTATATATAAAATAATTTTTTTTTTTATAAATCTTTAGGCTAGGTCTCTTCTAACTGATCTACATAAAAATAGGTTTGAGGAAAAATCTCACCCATAATCCAAAGCAGACCAGACTTTTGAACATCGTTTTCATTTTTTTTGCAAATGCACGAGCTCACTTTTATTCCATTCCTCATTTGGCAAAGACAGAATGACAGTGTCGCCCTGAAAGGGTAACTGAAAAAGATGGAATAAAAAATAAATGAAGTTGGAGAGGAGTGTTGACCCGTAGCCTGCCCACGGTTTCTTCAATCATTAAAATATTTCCAGAAACCATGGATGATTCTCGAATTCATTATAGCTCATACTGTCTAAGTGATTTTATCATGCCTGTCTACATCCTAACATTAAACTAGTTCATTTGTCCTAAAAGGGAAGACAAAATTAAAGAACAGATCTACAGATGAAAGGGAGAGGTGCAGTCCTGGAGGTGAATATTCAGAGGCGATGAAGCTTTCCTCAAAGTACTAACTAAGACGGTCTGTTGGGTATGAGGACACTAATGACCAATGCAATCACCTATCTTGACATGATTCCCAAAGATAACAAGGAGAGGTGGGAATAGGTGTAGTCTCATATGAATCTACCAAACGTGCCTTACTTCATCACAAAACTAACGTGGCATAGAACTTTTAAAAACCCATCTCGGCTTTTGTTTCCTCCTCCTATCTCTCTCTCCTTTCTATCTTCGTCTTCTGGTTGGTAATTCTCCCCATCTGGAGGATGTTTGAGAGAAACAAAGAAACAATAAAAGGAAGTTGGGAGAGGGGGTGTCAGGCTGTCAGTAATCTGACAGCTATGGTAACTACCCTCTAATCCAGACGGCTCCAGCCACGCTCCGGCCTGACACCCGCTCCTCTGACTGACAGCTGAAGACCGGGCACATTCCACAGGCAGAAGTGACATCCAGTCTATTAAGGCAGACAAGCACAAAGCAGAGATTTGCCCTGACTGCCTGGTACTGAAGCCTACTATAGGGGGGTGATTGGAGAGGTCCTGAAGAAGGTGTCAGACTCAAGCTCAGATGATAACCATATTGTAATGATGCTGCTGGACAATGAAGTGCCATGATTGCCCATGCTGACAGCGGAAGTTTATGTCTGGATAACCCCCCCTACCCCCCTCCTTTCTGCATCTGCAGGCTGCTCACAACACACTCATGCAGTCTCCAGGTCCCAACTGCCAGTCAAAAAGCCCGGCCGCGAACGGTTGCACTTCTTATTCCAGCACAAGAACGCACTGAGCAGTGATCTCAAATGGACTGACCCGAGGCATGCTGTGCTGACAGGGAGAGCGGTATAATTGTTGTTTATCTTCTTCCTCTTTAGATGTCTCTCTGAAGCATAAAGAGAATTCTCAGCGTTCATTTGTTGCTACAGAATAGCCACCGTTTGGTTTTCTTCACCAGCCAAACGTTTCGGGAGAATGCATACATGATTGCTTTTTAGAGATTGTCGCAGTGGCAAAGAAAGTAATTGGTTTCACTTAAGGTTAATTCTTTGAGCTGGCAGGTCACATTGTTGTAAGGCACTCATTAGGATACTTATCCAACACATGGAGCAAATGAGAGGAAAGAGTCTCAAAAGCAAGCCGATTCGTAATGATGCTCTCAGCAGCCTATATAATGGAACAAGTTTACGTAAATTAGACCACAAGGCTGCCACAGCTTGTG
Source organism: Cyprinodon variegatus (assembly GCF_000732505.1). NCBI lineage: Eukaryota > Metazoa > Chordata > Actinopteri > Cyprinodontiformes > Cyprinodontidae > Cyprinodon > Cyprinodon variegatus. The sequence goes on from NW_015150585.1 coordinate 332,339, forward strand.
TTTGAATTCTCAGGCTAATTACAAGTGCTTAAATATATGTATTCTGCTTTATATTTGAGACCCAAATGGTGCTCTACACACACAACATTTTCCCCTTGCATTCCTTAGTCAATAGCCTTTGTTTTCAGCTTTATTTTTTGCATGATGCCTCATAGCTTAGATGTAGATGATTTGATTTCCTCTGTTGCTACAATGTAATTTGCAGTGCCAATGCATGGTGGGAGATTTAAAGAAGGGTGAAAAGATGAGCCAAAACAAGGGATTTTACAGTGAATACCTCAGGTATAAAGTAAATCTCTCAAACAGCCACCCCTAAGATTTCTGCTATAGAACTTATATTAACAGGGTGAAAGAGACAAACATACACTCACACGCACACATACACACACATCCCGTATGTGTCTTTTTGCCCTTAGCACAGCACTCAAATAAGTCTGAGGGATTTTTTTGGTCCCAGGCGAGTTCACCAAAGGTGGCATTTCCCGTCTCCTTTCCAGCCAAAGCCTGCTCGTCTTCCATCTTACTTAGCGCGTCTTGATGGAGGCTCAGGGAGCACGCCTTTCTAAGTGACAGGGAGTTAAGTATACATTCACACCATCCTCGTCTCCTAGTTAAGTTGACAGAGAGGTTTTGCAACTTGGCAGTCAACGTGAAGCTCATTTGCACTTCAATCAGACCAATGATAAAGAAAAGCGCTATTTTAGGGTTGTATTGAGAATTTTGTGTTAAAATTGTTACAATTTTAGCTAATTTTTTTATGTTAGGATATGATATTGAACTTTATAAGGGAATATTTAAGAAATTCAACCCACATTTTTTTTGTGTGTATGTTAGTAGATATAATGTTGCTCTTAATTTGAAAGTCACCTATCAGTAAAGACGTCTAAAAGGCACTACAAAAATAAAATAATGAACATTTACAAAGAAGAGTAAATTTAAACATATAAACATATTCTAAGTGAATTATAATTCTTCAAAGTTAACAATAATTTCTAATTATGTAGTAGTTGTAAAATGGCACAGTTTAATTCATTGTATAATTTAAAGTATTACTTTTTTTTTCAAGAAACCCAGCTTGTTGCACGCACTCATTACTGTACCTTATAGAAAATGCTCATCCTGACTGTTCATGAGACAAGAGAGAACAGCTGATTGTGTTGGATCGTTGCCTTTCCAGGAACATGACAAACTGCAAGCATGGGGTGATAGTGGAAAGGAAAAATCTCTCTTTCTATTAAGAAAACCCCAGCTAATGCATGCTCAGTGTGAGTGGCCATCTTGCAGGACCGACTGGGTTTTGAGAAGATGCAGCAGATAATTTGGAGAGAAACAGATCTAGGAGTGCTTCTTATTTTTAAGAAGTAGGGTAGATTTAAGGACAGTAGCTCCTATAATGGCTTCATTAAGAAGAGAAACACTTTTAAAGAAATAAACTCTGAGCACTTGCTAAAATTTGTCTTTTTAAATCTGCAATGCAACCTTTGATGGCCACTTAAATCAGGCTATCAAAGGTGTTTCGATATGTAAAAATATATACTCATATATATTCTGCTTCAGCTCTCTTATGTTGTGTATAATATATATGTGATATTATTCAGCTTAATGCAGAAGAATCAAAATGCGATGCTTTAATTTATTGCATCTGACCAACTTTCTGATTAATTTGATGAAAAAGAATCTGACCATCTAGGGAGTGATTAGAGCACTGAGATCTTATATTCATTTAATCTAACATAAAGTTATATATAAAAAACATATTATGAAGACACAGAATATGAATGTTTCCCATCATGGCGCAGCAGAACATCTTGAATTCCACCATAATAACCCCAATATACACTCTCTATGCTGAATTGAAGTGCATCCAAAGCTACACACACTTCCAGGATATGTCAGGATTTGATGTTCTGCAAAATCCTTTCCTCATGTTTAGATGCATGGATACAAAGCAGATAAAAACAGTTTGACAATTGCTTTAAGAAAGCAGCAATTTAATAAAAAGATATATTTAAAAAAAACTGATATGTTGAAAAATATGATTTAACCACAGAGGAACTCTCTTCTGTGGATATTTTTTTTCATACAATATTCTTTTATCAGAACATGTCTTAAATGTGTCTTTTATTGCAGGATTATTGTTCGTATAGAGAGAATCATAAAGTACACCTTGCAAGATTTGCAGCTAATGACATACCACTGTAATACAAGTATTAATCTCCTCCTAAACATCTAAAAATAAAAAGCGATTTAAAAAAAAAATGACAAACTAGGTTTCCTTTCAGATCTTTGCGGTCCTGCTCAGTCATAATGAAACACATAACTGAGGGTATTTCTTTTACATTCAGTAGACAGTTAATTGGATGCCACCGGTGTCCTGGGGAAGGTTAAATTTATGATAGCATGTCACTAATTACAATCCCCTCCGGCCTTGTTCATCTGGAAATATTTATATCTAAAAGTCAATGTTTATATGACAAATGACAGCCTGCGGAACCACTAGCTACACTGTTGAATCTTCTCACAGCACCTCACAGTTTTGGGCTGGGCGTAATCTCCGCTCCTCGACCGTGGAATCAATGTGTGCATAATCAAATTCCTATTGACAGCGCTCATATCCTTCCCCCTGTGGCAGAAAAGAAGATCTTGAAGCACGGAGAAAGGATGAATGCATTAACATCCTTTCCATCAGTCTAGCAGATAACAAAGCTCCATGCCTCTGTGTTAACACTGCAGATTAGGTCAAGTTTCTTACCCCTCTGAGTTTCTCTCCTGTAAATGACGAGATTTTGATGCGAAACAAGCAACGTGTCAAGGCAAGTTGAAAGATGTAGGCATTTTCTGCCATGTCACAATGACAGGCCGCTGAATATTTGGGCCATTAGGGGCTTATTAGTGAATAAATGACCAGATGGTTCAGTGATGCACAGAGATGGACAGAACTGGATGCTACTAATCAGCGGCGCCTGTAGCTCGGTGTCAAATCACACGACACGGTTACCCATGGCAACGGGATAAAAGTTAACATTAGCAAGTCAATTTGAGATCTGGGTGCTGTAAACAGGGTTTGGAGTAGCCCCGCTTTGCTTTCCTCAAAGAGAAGACTCTGTTGTGTTTCCAGTTGGTGAATTCAATTTAAAACAGCATAGATGTATGATTTTATATCAGTACTAGACTATGTTCTTTGTCCTCAGAGACAATTCCTGCAGATGAATTTTCTAAATACGTAATTTTGTTATCTGGAAGCTTCTAGAAAGATCAGAGTTATGTTTTCTTTTTCATTTTATTACCACCCATAGAAATGTAAAATACAAGCACAATAGGATCCCCACATTACAATCCACAGTTGTTTATCTCAACAACAGAAGACATTTGCACGTTTAGTCGATAATTTCATTCAGTTTCTGCGTTTGAGGTGCCTTGATTAGTTCGATTCAAAGATGCCCCGCCATCTTCTTTACGGGAGGTAACCAAACAAATTTGAAAACGGACGTGTTGTGTTGCTTCGGTATAATTGGTGATGGGTTGTTTTTGTGACAGATGTGGAAACTGGAAAAAAAAAATTGAAAACGCAGTACAAGATGTTGCATGTAGGAGCTGCATATGAATGTGTGTGTGAACAACAAGCAAAAAAAAAAAAAAAGCGTCTCTTTAATTGTATGGTTTTCTTTCAGACCTGCTGCTGACATAAACAGGCAGCCTGTTTAATGGATGAGAAGAGCCGTTTGAAGACGCTCTGTCACTTCTGATCGCATTACCTCCGCTCTATAACAATATTGATCCCTTGTTTGCTAATACTCCTCAATTTTAACCTGGGTTCTTGCATTATTATCTTAAATTATTAATGTATGGCTTAAGAAAATATGTAAAGAGTTCCTTAGATTTATACACCTGACCCCTTAAAGTAACCGGTTAATGAAAGATTTGAATCGATGCAGCTGCAGTTTACAGAGGAAAATTATCATTTTCACATCAAGTTCTATTTCTTTTGCTATTTTCCTTCTGGCCATGATATTTTTCCATCCTAATATTTCTCAAAAGAAGAATTTAATTAGAATAATTTATTCCGACATTCTGCAGCTCACTCCATTATACCAAAGAACAATAGCATGGAACGTTCAACATAGATAAGGTGAGCTTTACGTACAGTTAAAACAGTGGGATTCCATGTTATTATCCTACCGCCCCATTACAGTGAATTGGTGTGCATTGTTATTATTTGTCATCATATGCTAATTACACATCATTAATGTTAGACCTTAATGGCCCCTAGAGTGGGTAATAGGCTGTAAGGCTGAGCTGGCTGCGTGCTGAAAATCTGGGTCTGGGGGGAGCGTGCACATGCTAATGAAGCTGAGACCTTTTATCTTTGCAGATTAAAAGGGAAAAGATCACAACCCTCAAAATAAGCGTTTTGACATCTGTAATTGGAAGAGACAACAAGCTTTTGTTCTATTACAGGGAGCAGGAGGCGTCAGACTTCGTGTATAATTCTCCGGCGAGCTTTACTCCCTCAGTGCCTTCAGTCAGTTAGCCAAATGAAATCTCACTACTGCTTTCATGCTTTTAGCCGCAGTTAGACAGAAGATGGAGTGCTGCGGCTTCCAAAGCAGCACCGAATCTGTGATCAAGCCGCGTATATTTGTGCGCATGGTGGCTTAGCCTTCACAAATTAATGGAAGCCCCTCCATGCGAAGTAGGAATACAGAAAAATGACCGTGTCAATTATTTGGAGAATGTGAGGAGCTGTGTTCACACAGAGAAGCTAAGTTGTCTGCTGGTTTGCTGCAATGATTGTGGCAAAACAAAGCCAAAGAGCCAAGGTCAGATTAGTAAGATCTGCTTTGTAGTAAGGAGTTAAGGAGTGACTGATTTGGACGCATCTGGCCTGTTCCAGCAGGACCAGCTCAGAGCTGGGGCACAAAGCAAAGCGACAGCTGGTCCAGCATGGCTCCATGTTTGACCCCCAGCTCCATGTGTAGTCCCAGCCAGCCCACAGAACTCCTTACCCCCAAAGACATGCATGCCATTTTGAACACCTGGTGGGAGGGAGCACACCTCATGGCCTAGGGTCTAGTTGTGCTTGCACCGGGTTAGGAAAGAGGCTGAACAGTGGGAGGCTGGATTTCAGGGTCTGTGACCCACTCTTGCTTTGACACCTTTGATACCCAAAAGGCCCAGAAAGCAAGAAGGCTGCTGACTGCACATTTGCTCGGGCTCTGAGGTCCAAGCAAATAGGTCCTATCAATGCAAAATAGCTCAGCTGGAGGCCATAGGTGCAATGACCTACATCTATCCTTAAAGAACAATATGGATGGCATCATCAGTCTGTTTATTTGAGCTGACCTCCACCAGCAGCACAAAGATTTAATGTCTCAGCTCCTTACACATGGTGTGAATTACAAGTGGATTGACTCCTTCAGGAGGCTTAAATGAACTGAATATAACATTTTAGTGGTTATAAAACATTAACATTCATGAGACACAACATTATGCCTAATAGTATATTGTCCCCCATTTTGCTGTCATCCTTTTGAGGCATTGACTCCACTAGATGTCTGAAGTTTTGCCATAGTATCTGGCAACAAGATGTCAGCTGGAAATCTAGTATTTTTGAGCCACAGATTGGGATTGTTTGCGCAGCACATTTACAGATTTAGATCTGTGGAAGTAGGAAACTAAGTCCATCTTAACTTGCTGAGCTCTGCAAACCATTCCTAAAGCAGCAGAGGGAATGCTCACAGATATTAGCATTTGCACCATGACAAGTTCACAACAATAAACTGCAGTACTCTGAGTACTCTGACACCCTCCTATCTCAACTAACATTGGCTTCCTCAGCACTTTTGACTTAATTACCTAATCTGTTGGACTATAACACATAGGCTAACCTTTACTCCCTATGCCAATCATTGGGCCATGACCCTGTTGTAAGTTCCGCCTTAAATCTTACGTCTTAAAAAAAAAAAATTAATTATCCAAAAAATATATACATGGTTTTCTAGTACATAAGAAGAGTATCAGGGTTGTGCAAAAATAATACATGACTAATTAAATATCTCATATAATTGTTGATCATAAAAATTGGACAAATACATTTACATGATCATGTATTGCCCTTTTTGTCTTGAAAACATAAAATAAATGGTTACCTTAAAAAACATTGGCACCTGAATCATGCTTCAGTTCTAGAATTACCCTTAGATTTTGAGCATTTCTTACTTTGGTTATATCTGTCCATATCTCTGTTTGTCTCCCTTCATACTGATTGGTATCCCTTCCACAGGCTCATTGCATACATTCTAATCCAGCTGCTTCCCAGTTTTTCCACATTAGCTGTTCTGCATTCATTTTAATTCTCTACTTTATCCTCAGAATATCTAATTACAGGTTCTTATTTTTTTTTTTGCTGTGTTTTTTCAGTTTAAGTCCCTGCTCACCTTTAGTTCTTCCACACCGTTAATATTCCCCTTATAATAACTTTGCATGTCCTTGTTTTTACTCTTAAAGACTCTTCAGCTTTTTGTCTGGCTCTTCTTATATTTGGGTCTTACTAAAACTAAGGAGTTAATCTAGAATAGCATAAAATAGTTTAGAACATAAATAACATTTTGAAATTAAACACAAAGGAATGAACCAATAAGGCATCACCATAAATAAGTTACAGGTTGATCAAGAACACACAGACACAAGCGAAACCCTACATCAAATTAATAAATATCCAACATAACGAGTCAAAACTCACAAAAAGATGGTTGGAAATTATATATACCCCATGCATCTTTTCCTCCTTTCGGCACCTTCTTCTTTTTGACTATTGAGCCGATGTAACAGGTACATTTCTCCACTCTGAGATCTATAAAGTCTATCAATCTTTTGATCAATCACAGTTTTTGGTTAAACAAAAAATCATCTTTAAACCTAAATTTGCTAGAGGTATGAATATTTTTGGACCTAACTGTATTGATGTATTGAGGTATGTTCGCAGATAGAAAAAAAACCCTCATATCTATTAAAGAAAAACTTTTCCTATTTGAAGGTAGAAAATATGTATTCACATAAGCATCGTCTCCATCATGTTTATTTTTTAATCACTGCAAGATTATGCAGAATTTAAAAGTAGCATAATTAAAGTAAAAAAAACATATATTTATTTAGATTTTTTCAACACTATAAAAGCTGAATTAAAGAGAAAACCTATGAAACTGAAAAGTCAGAATGTTTAATTATTACTAGTTATCACATTTACCTTCTCTTTGACTTAAGCGTGTATGTAATAAGAGTGTTCTTGAGCGCTTCAGAGAAATGTGAAAGGTCAGATGTCAGTTTTAATATGACTAGAGCACCTCTAATGAAACGCTGTTGCAATATGTGTTGAATATGAATGCATTAATTTCTTAAATGTCTTTCATATTTGGAGGCGCTTCTGCTTTTTTAAACTGGGATAATTTGACAGCAGCCCCCTGCCTTCCTCTGACAGCTATGAGGAGCTGGGGCCCGGCACCTGCGTCCACCCAAGCATTAAACCTCAGATCCTGAACTCTCCTCACAAATGAACTGTCAGATCATTACTGCGCGTGATGCAATATAATCTGTCTCAGAATTAGCATTTGGCCAAGTCCACACCATTTTTTTGTGGCTCATCTCTTTCCTCATACATATAGCCCCCTCAGAAGGCTGTAGTTTGAATATGCATTTCTTCACATTTCCATGAGGGGCCCACGGGAAGTACAGGCAGAGAGCAGCTTTCAGCATTAGCATGTCAGGAGGGAAGGGTCCTCTTCGTTCAGGGTCCCTCTGCAGATGCTCTGCCTCACTTGTTCATTACTATTGCATTTCATCAGCTTGATGATGTCCACATGTCAATTGGGTGTGAGGATTTTGCACACAAAGGAGCCTCTGGGAAAAGGACTTCGCTGGCTAATCAGCTGATTATCATACCTCAAATGGGGCTGTAGTGCTCGGTTACAAAACGGCAGCCAGAAAGAACGATGGTGCAGCAGACAGGCAAGCGATGGCTGAGTCCAGATTGGAAGGCAGCAAGCGAAGCTGATTAACCAAGCTCAGTCTTATGAACACGCTCTCATATGGAGGAATGCAAAGTAAGCAAACAAAACGCAACCCAAGCAGGAGACAGAAGATAACATTAGAATATTTATAATCACAGTTTTTTCCTCTTACGATCCAGAGGCCATTTAAATTGGATAACATTAGTTATTTTTTTGTTTTTTTGTTGCTTCCAATATTGTTGCACCTTAAAAAGCCATATAGTTAGTGGTAGATGAGGTACTTTTGGAAACAGAAGTAAAGGTTAACGTTAGGCCTGTAATGATTAGAAACGCACCAATCAATCGAATTGAGTTAATTGAAATGGCCCATTTTTTTATTGATCAGCTCTGATCACTCATCAAATGTTCTGATTCTGAAATATCTATAAACAGTTTATTTCCCAATATATTAGATGCATTTAAACAAGGTACTCTCCCAATTTTCAGCCCTAAGAATGCATCAGCTACAACACCTACCTTGATGCATTTTGTTTAATTAACATATCTCATATGCTTTTGCCATAGGAGATGAAAGTAAGATTCCATTTGGTGAAAAAAGCCATGTATTTCTTGGACACAATGTACATAATGGCATTTTTTGTGGTTCGAAACCTGCCAGTTTAACCTTTTCTGAGAATAACTTTGGTTAATTCTGACTTTTGTCTGGCATCTGTTCTGCATGTAATGATTAGAAATGCATTAGCTGTGATCGGCTGAGTGTGTCAAATGTGCTTTAGATCTGTGGAACCTGTGACCGGCCACACAATAAAAAGAAAATCCATCTCCAGGTTACCGTACATTAGGTTGGACAAACTTAATTCAGTTGCTGGTTAAAAATAAATCCATTAAAGTTGGAGATACTTTCTCCTATTAGAGCGATAATGGGATAATAATGGGATAATGGGATAATAAAAGACAAAAGCAGCTCTTCTGTTTCATGTTTTTTAAGGCTGCCTCAACACCTGAATTAGGTTATATAGGACTTCCTCCTTTTAACTTCAAAATAAATGAAACCAAGACATGAAGATTACTGAACACAATCTGAGGAGATTAACAACAAAAAAAAGTGATCAAAGAACTTAAAGCATAAATGTACAAAAAATTAAATCCTTTCAAATTTTAAAATTATTACTATTCATCCTTGTTCCTACATCTTCTTCTTGTTTCTTTATGCATTGATTTGTAAGGTCCTTAGTTAGGGCTGATGAAAATGATTTGATGCAGATTATAAACATGAATTCTACCCAAAATATGCACAACTACATCACAGATGAAAGCTTTAATTTAAGATGTTATGTGCCACCACCAACAAAGTGAAACTTTTTCAACAACAGTCTGCACCAGCTAAAAAAGTTGACAGTAAATGTGGAATTCAGCTCTAAATTTTTCCATAGAGTGATAGCTCTTTGATAACATCCTTTCCCTGAAAAGGTTCCTCTAATGTTCCACAGTCACAGAAATTTTTACAACACTGCTAAGCTTTCAGCTGGAAACAATCAGATTTAAATGTTTGTGCCTAACCTGACACAGAAATGGTTAATCAAACATAAATTTGACTTTTCAATCTAAAAAACCAAAAATCAGAACACATTTGGTGGGCTGTTAAGCCTGATTGGTTTTATTTGAGATCTTCACATTGTCAGGTGCTACTTAGGTGATCCCTGAGTCCTATATGTCACAGTAATCATCCCTGAGTGAAACTCCACAAAAAAAAAGTTAAATACCATAATTTACCGAGTGCCTCTACACTAGATATGGATTATTTGAATAGCTTTTTGTTCCCTACGTGAAATCTTTTTGTTATAATTTTCCAATATTAACAATTGTTGTATTTACTGTTTCTACTCATATGTGACAAAGAAGTTGATGTTTTGAGGAGAGTTGTGAATTTCAAATATCATTAAGATTCAAATCAAATCTAATATTTTCAGAACTGCAGCATCCAATAAGAGTGTGGAAACACTTGCAATGGGTATTATTCACAAATGCCACTTTTTTTGTCACTATATTGTTTGATACAGAGTACACTAAAACTAAAAAAATATTATGAATTAGGAAGAGAAAGTCGTCTGAAAAATTGACCGTAACAAATTAATTGGATTAAAGGATTTTAAAAAATGGCATAAATTATTTATATTATAAATAAATAATAATAAATAAATCAGCTCTGTATTTCTTAAATTAAACCTTACAAAAATAGGGTTATCATCAACTTAATTTGTGTCCCGTAGCACATCATGATTTTTTACAACATTCATAACATGCTTCTAATCTTAGTAGCTCTGAAGGAATTTCTTTTGTGTTACGAGCTTCTTTTGTTTGAATGGAGATCAACAGCCACACAGAGTTGAAGAGAAGTCACAAGTGACCTGGAAGCCCAATTATAAAGTCTGCAATCTGCATTGTTCTTGGAGCGAAAAACAATCAATGTGCTGAAGGCATATCCCCATCAGAAGACCTAATGATGTCTTTCTGGACCACAGCCTTGCACACTGCATAGTAATCTTCTGCTAATTAGGTTTATAATGCCTAGGCAGGCCTCCGCATCAGCACTATTCCAGGGAGGACAGCCAACTTATTTATTTATCTAAGACTGGCTTATTGTTATAGTGGATATAATTAAAGCAAAATTATTGAGCTTATTGGAATCAGTGGTGCACAGTGCAAGCATGAACACTTTGGATATGTTTTCAAAAATGAACATTCTAACTTAGTTCCGAAAAGTTATTTTATAAACAAAACAAATAGTTAGGAGACTGGAGAGTGAATAATGATGGAAAGCTAATTCTATTTAAAGAAGGTTCTGCTATGTACCTGAAAAGGGTTTACTAGTGATAAAGATGTTTAAAACCCTTTTTGCCAGTTTTAATTCAAAGATATCACAATAAAACATTAGATTCATTTCTTAAGTCAAGGGTTTTACATTGGACGCAAGGCACAAACAATTATCATACAACAAATTTCGGCAGTCATATGTATACCCCCTGGGCAAGTGTCCCAAAACCAGCAGTAAAGCCTAAAGGACCAAGAATATTTTTATTCTTTTTTTATTGGGGTTTTTGTGATGCTAAAAAAAAACTAAATAAAAGGTTAACAAATACAAAACTTAAAAAGGCAATGGTAATAAGATTTCAGATTTTTTGTTTTATTTTCTTCTTCAAAGCCTTGGAGACATGATTCCAAATTAATCAGAAGCAATGATAGCAGCCTCTCCACTGTTAAATCAGTCACAAGTCATTTTAATAAATAAATAAAGTTGATAAGAAAAGACGATTAACTTCACTGAACTTTGGGTTTTTAAAGAATTCATTTTTATCCTTAAAGTGTTTGGAAGTTTGGTATGATGCATTCTTTCATTTTATACAGACAATGTATGTCCATATGAAACTGAGTAACAAAAATTAAGATTTTGAGACATACCTCCTCCCTTTCTTTGTGCCAAAGCAGTGTTGACCCATCAGGGCCTGAACATGGTGTCCTGTGGTGTCTGGCAAAGATACATTGGCAGCAGAATGACTGGGCATGTAATGCTGAAATGAACATTAAATGAGTAAAAAAAGAAGTGATTTCAGTGATCCTACTACTGCTTTCAGGATCTTTAACAAACTGTTTAGATTTTTTTTTTTCTGACAAGACAGAAAAAGGTTGTCATCAAAAATTAGATATGCTAGCCAGAATTTTAATATGCAGACAAGGGAACCATATTAATAATATAATGATAAAATATAATGTCAAACAACTGCAAAAAAAAAAAAAAAAAAAAAATTACCGAATGTAATTTCCTTAACAACCTAGGTTTGATCCATAGAAACATATTTTCTGTCAAACCTTCAAGAGGACTCCAAGAGGGTCATTGCTTCAAAAAATTATGACTAAGGTATTGGAGCTAATGTCTGTTTAGTTTGGTACTCTATGATGCTCTGGGTCTGTGAACCTTGATGGAGTGATTAGTACTGTAAAATCTTTGAAATATAAGGATATTTCAAATAATCTAATAACGATGACAGAAAGCTGAAACAAAGTCTATATTCTGGAAAGATTTATCCAGGATCCTGTTAATCCACAGATACAGGATGACATGAAGGCTTTTTATATGTTCTAATACTGGGACAGTTAGAAGACTCCCATGCTGTCCTTTTGACAAAAGGGGGTTATACAAAGTATTACCATTGAGGAGACCAATCGTTTCTTTGATGTAAGATCTATTTTCCACCAGGGTACTTAATTAAAAGGCATGTTTCTAAAGGTTTTTGTCAATATCCAGTCACAATAAAGTAGTAATGAATTTTAGGGTTTTTTACGTCCACTGTATATACCGGGGCAGAGTTTGCATATAGCCATAAATCTGTGCAGGGTCAAGGGTGGCTGGGGCCCTTTACAGCATTAAGGGCCAGACCGGTCGTCATTTTCTCACAGGGCAACCCAGGACAAGCACTCATAACTAAGGTCAAATCAGAGACCAACTGATTGAACATTTACATTTGTGGAAGGAAGATGGAGCCGTAACACATACAGTAAACTCAATACAGAATGACTCAGGGAGGGGATTTGAACCCAGGAAGTTCCAGCTGCAAGGACAGCAACCCTGTTTGCATATAGATAACATTAACCTTAATAACATCTTAGATAATCTTATTGTGCAAACATTAAAAAAAATAAGGTTAAATGTTAGTCACTCATATTATAATAAGAATTGCTTGAGAATGTCTTACTCCCCAACTGTTGAAGTGCTAAATAAGTTAAGTTTTACTTCTTAACAACAGACAAAAACAACTCATACTGAAGTGCATCATCTCAATGATGCTGTTAGCTTTATTTCAAACTCAGAACTTTCTTTTCATGGAGCTTGCAGTTTGGTCTTTGTCTCTTCTCCAGGAGGTTGGTACCTGTCCACCTTTTCCTAGCAGACTGCTAACTGACAAGCTTCGAGCATTTGGCAAGATGTTATCCAGCAGCAGAGCTCATCTACGGCTCTGACAGCACACAGCACCTGCCAAAAGGATCTTCATACCTCCACTATCTGCTGTGAGTGAGCAGTGCTCTCCACTGAGGGAGCTGTTTCAGTCTCCCTCATGTTGGGATTTTTCGACTTGTTCCTGTGTTTCTTTTGTCTTTGATTGGACAGAGGAAAGTCTAGAGATACTTTCATGGATAATGAGACACTGGACAGAAGTTTTATTTGTTTCCCAAGCTAAGATCTCCATTGCTCTCTTGGCAGATGGTCTGAATCCAGAACAGCAAGGTTTTATCATTGTGTTTTCCTAATAACTGTTTGGATGTTGCCACCTATTTAGTAGCATTTTCCTTTTTAATGCAAAGAACAAAAGGATGGAGAGCCACTTACCTCTGTACTGTTAGGTGTTGATTTAATCCTTAAAAGATCCTTCAGTGTTTCTCTTCTTTTTGTGCTGGTGCAATCTAGACACAGCTGAGGAGGTAGATGAGAGGACCTTAATTTGCTTCCCTTTCTGCTTCAGTGGCATCGAACTTAAGGTCTTATGTCTAATGCAATTGTGACCATGAGAGATAAGCCTTCATAAGTCCTCAAAGCTAACTTCAATGCATCTAAGATTACTACAACTTCTTCACCTGGAAATTTAGCAGCAGCAGAGACAACTCTGGCCTTGGTGACAGGACAGCTGGACATAAAAGCCACTGAGAATCCACGTTCTTCCTCATGAAAGCATTTGCCATAATTAGAGCCATAATGGCAACTGGATATAGTACAGGTTAATGAAACTCTGTGTCTGCAAGGGAACCAGGGGCTTTTGGGTAAAGAAAACAGCGGGGTTCTGCCACAAGCTCGATGATAGCAATTTGCAGAGTGAGTTATGTTCTGTATCCGGGGATGCAGCGAGCACTAGGAGCATGTTTTGTTCTTAAATGGGGTATAGTTTTCCATTTCCCACCCATTAATATGCATAGAACAGCTAATGAGGCTGAACCAACTAAGATAATAAGATTCTAAGGCTGCAGCACTGCTGACTGCATTAATGGTGTATGACTTTGTGGTTGGGCATTTGTCTTAGGATGCCTTTGAACTAAAGTACAAAATGGAAAACTTGAAGCTAGGTTCTGCAGCATAGGAATGCAGCCTCTTATAAATTATTTTTAAAAATTATCTTTATCTTATTACATTATTTTTTATTCATTCTTTTTTTAAATGAAGTCTGCCTTTACTTTCTAATCTATAGAAACAGGAATCCTGATCTATGGTTTGTTAATGAATAATAAATGTAAACTTTTATAATATTTCTTAGCCATTCTAAAGAATTGGATTTACAGTATTACATTAGATTACAGATGATGGCTATGTAACATAATCACTGCATTTTTTAGGTGTATTTCCAGACTAATATAATTTGCAATTTTTTTTCTCAGAGTAAAGATAAAATTCACAGCTGTTTTTGTGTTTCTCTGAAAGTGTAACTAAGATTTGAACCAATTAATTTAAGCAGGAGGTGAATACATGGCGACTCGGCAGTGGTGTCAAAAGTACACACATTTGTTCCTTAAGTAGAAGTACAGATACAGCAGTTTCAAAACACTCTGGTAGAAGTTGAAGTATCAACTTGACCTCTTTACTCAAGTAAAAGTGAAAAAGTATGTGTTCTAGAAATTACTTAAAGTATAAAAGTATAGAGTAACCTTTTTTTTAAAAAATACCCAGATGCCACTATATGAATTGAAAGCTCAATTTTTCAACTATTTTGAAAAATTCTTTGAGATAGGGCCAAGGATGAGGGAGGTCTTGTTGGTCATCTCCCGATACGCTCTTGCCTGTGTCTGCCCTTTCAGACATTTCTTCTTGTACTTCCTTAGTTTACATTTTGCATCTAGTTGGACACAAAAAACATAAACTTTGATATTATTAGAATCTGATGCTTGGCGTGAATTATCCTTATGGTTAAAAAGCCAATAACCTTACATGTCATTTATACTGCATTTGCTTTACAAAACACAAGTTGTCGCAGTTAAGAAAATGCTTTCCTCGTGTTTTTCCACCCTTACTGAGAAGCAGAAGAAGAAAACCAGAAAAATAAAATGCATTTAAACCTACGCTTGCATGGCCAACATTATATCTGCATATTCTTTCGCTTGGCACCACTTTGATATGACTGATAATAGTGTTATTTTGGTTATCAGTGAATAACCTTGCTAGTGTTGGTGCAGACTTACTGTTGAAAGCAGAAATTAAACATTGATCTCAGTCTAACAGCTTGTATATAAACCTGCAGGGAGAGTGGCTGTGGAGGTTGTCTGGAGGTGTATTGGCAGTCTGTGGGATCCTATTAAACATAGCTATAAATATAAAGAAGTATAACGGCCTCCAGGAGGGAAAAACGCTGTGATTTCTGCCCTCTTCCTGTCAGCAGTTTTCTGCAGGCGTGTATTAGCGTTGTCTCCTCTCTGTAAATAATGCGTCCTCATTCAGTCACAGTGAAGAGAAAGAGCATTTGACTACAATGGGCTATTATTGGCCATAATAAGGATGAAGCAGACTCTCAGGAGAGACTGGGAGTCCTGTGAACTGGAAATGTCTGCTGTTCATCACAGCATTTTACAGCCAACGTTTTCTCTGCAAGAGCAGCATCACTGCCCCAGGATAGTCTGCACTGATGCCTCACTTCATTTACACATAGCAGTTTTGCTTCTGCCTGACCAGAAACTGCTGTTGGGTGTATGAAAAAGCCAGACAACATGATCAGTAGACCAGGCCTCATCTTCAAAGAAAGGAGACACTTCTGCCTTTCTCAAATGTGACAAATTCCTCTGCAACACTGAGGATGCTCATCACTTTTCTTCCTCCAGTTAAATGTTACTGTTTGGATTTCTCCACATGTCAATCTGTTTCTTCTAGGGGTGAATGGGAATGAAAAAGAATGGCAAAAAGTGAATATATGTCATTAATCCAGTTTAAAGAGTAAAACTCATCTCATATAAATTCAAAATACAATATAATGGTTTTGAGTAATTCATTTATGTTGATTTACTTAGTCAAAAAGTTGTTATAAGAATATAGAAAAAATTATCTTTGATACAGATATGTAACATAATGGTCAAATTATGATTTACACAATTATTTGTTTTATAGTTGTTTAGGTAATTGACAGCTTCCAAAAAGGTTATAAAGAAACAGGCTGTTGAAATGTTAAATTAAAAGTTGATTGGCGTGGCATGGAGGCAATCAGCCTGTGGCACTGCTGACGTGTTATGGAGTCCCAGGATGCTTCGATAGCGGTCTTTAGCTCATCCACATTGCTGGGTCTTGCGTTGCTCCCAGAACCCTCAAACTCCCAGTGCTCCGCCTGGGAGTTTGAGGGTTCTGG
>NW_015150585.1:349236-351164 GCF_000732505.1 Cyprinodon variegatus
GGCCTCTATTGATCTTGTACTGAGTTCCTGTTCTTGTGCTGCCATGATTAGTGTCTCTGTGGTGTCCTTTAATCCAGCCTTTTCCAGCCACTGGTAGGATTTTTTGATATCAGCCACTTCTATCTAGCAGGGATAGTGCATCGCCCTGGTATATGCCGCACTTGATGGTGACTTGTGCAATTGGCTTTGCATTAGCTTCCGGACTTGTTTTATATATATATATATATATACACGACTCTCCATGAACACTTGGCAGCACAAATTAACCAGTCGCTGAGAGATGGGAACCACCCTGAACGGCTAACCGAAGGACGCAGAAAACAAGAATGCAGAACCTGAAAAACCTACCTGAGCACTGCCTGAATTTATTACAAGAAAGCCTACGACTCAGTGCCACACACTTGGATAAATGAATGCTTGGAGCTATACAACATCAACAGGACTCTAAGAACCTTCATTGCAAACTCAATGAGGTTGTGGAAAACCACCCTTGAGGCAAGATACTTGCACAAGTCTCCATCTAATGTGGCATATACCAAGGGGATGCACTATCCCCACTTCTGTTCTACATAGGTCTGAGCCCCCTCAGCCAAATAATCTACAAGACTGGTTACGGTTAGCGACTCAGGAACAGGGCCGCCTTCAGTCACCTCCTCTACATGGATGACATCAAGCTTTATGCTAAGAATGAGCGAGACATTGACTCACTGATCCATATCACCTGGATCTTCAGCACAGATATCGGAATATCATTCGGACTAGAGAAATTTGGTCGGATGGTAACCTAGAGAGGGAAGGTAGCCCACACAGAGAGAGTTTCACTCCAAGAAGGAACAATATCAGACATTGAGGACAGCTACAAGTACCTTGGAATCCCACAAGCAAATGGCAACCTGGAAGAGGTAACAACGAAAGTGGCTACAGCCAAATACCTACAAGTAAGGCAGGTCCTAAGGAGCCAGCTCAATGGCAAAAATAAGTCTCAGGCAATAAATAGCTATGCTCCACCAGTAATCAAATACCCTACAGGAATAACAAGCTGGCCAAAGGAAGAGGTAGAGGCCACAGATGTTAGGACATGAAACCTCCTAACCATGCATGGAGGGTACCACCCCAAATCCAGTACCCTGAGAATTTACACCAGCCGTAAGGAAGGAGGCCAAGGACTAATGAGTGTAAGAGCCACTATCCAGGATGAAACATCCAAGATCCATAAGTAAAACAAGGACAAGGCTGCAACAAATGACATCCTCACTGAATGTCTCAGACAATGGGGAAGAGAAGATGAGGTGCCAGAGACTCCGTCATGGGAGGATAAGCCCCTACATGGGATGTACCACCGGAACATAATCGAAGTGGCAGATATCAGGAAATCCTACTAATGGCTATACAAAGCTGGACTGAAGGACAGCACAGAGGCACTCATCGTGGCTGCACAGGAGCAGGTCCTAAGCACCAGAGCAAAAGAGTCCCAGATCTACCACACAAGAAAAGACCCCAGGTGCACACTGTGCAAAGAGGCTCCTGTGACAATCCAGCACATAACTGCAGGGTATAAGATGCAGGGAAAGCTTACATGGAGCGCCATAACCAAGTGGCTGGAATAGTATACAGGAACATCTGTGCAGAGTATGGGCTGGAAACCCCAAGGTCAAAGTGGGAAACACTTCCAAACTTGTTACAGAATGATTAAGCCAAGATCCTGTGGGACTTCTAGATACAGACAGACCAAATGGTAATGGCAAACCAACCAGACATTGTGGTGGTGGACTAAAAGCAAAGGAAAGCCATTGTGGTTGACATAGCAATACCAAGTGACTGCAACATCAGGAAAAAAGAACATGAAGAACTAGATAGATAGATAGATAGATAGATAGATAGATAGATAGATTAGTTATTTATTGTTTAATTCCAAACATAGATTAAGC
>NW_015150585.1:351306-367152 GCF_000732505.1 Cyprinodon variegatus
AGACAGACAGACAGACAGACAGACAGATAGATAGATAGATAGATAGATAGATAGATAGATAGATTAGTTATTTATTGTTTAATTCCAAACATAGATTAAGCTTTCCATAATAAATACATATATAGCCTAAAAGTTATGACACTTTTACAGCTGATGCATAACCACCCTCCACTATGCCCTCTTTAGTTACATCTTATCTCTCCCTACTCCTTTCTTTGAAGGACCCCCATTCACCCCAAACCTCTCCTCTGTCTCCCCCCACCCACTATACTGACCCTCCTCTCTCTACCGCCATGACTGGACCCGTCTCTCTGGTGTGGGGCCTTAGCTGTCAGGCCCTCTCCTGTGAGTGCGGCTGCTGTGATTTCCTCTGGGCCATCAGGTGGGCTGCTGCTAACTAGCCAAGCCTGAGACAGGGTGACCTCAAGCCTCAACATGATGGGTCTGAATCAACAATGTGTTCGCCTAAACAGGGGAGGGAGAGACCAAACAACTTAGAGGGCTGCCTGCCAGCAAAGTAAATCAACACCGCTGCCCGTCAAACGTTTCCTTCTACAAAAATGTTTACGTGCAAGTAAGCATTTAATTCCTTTTCCCTAAACGTTGCGACGCGGTCTAAATGATGCCTTTTAAATCTATACTAAACACTTTCCATTTGGATGTGTTTACTGCAGTGTTGCCTCACAGAAGGTGTATTGTAAATCAACGGAATGCTGCATGAACTGTCATTATAGTGATCATTAACACTCGTGATATCATCAGCGCGTGGCAGATACTTAATTATCGGATCCCTTCTTCTGTTTCAGAGGCCCTGGTGTATTCTTCTTTTTCAGAACAATTTCTGATGTCTGCAAAATCCATACAGGCTGTCTGATTAGAACAAGCTCGGCTTAATGAGTTTCTCCTGTGCCACCGTTTTCAGATGGATCTCATTAAGGGTAATCATACTGTAGTATGAGTTCTAGGAGGACTTCCTGAACAGACCAGGGGTAACTAAATTGATTTCCCTTTTTCATATCTAGTATTTAACAGGTGTGATGCTGTTGGTCACACACACACACACAAAAAATTGTCATCCTAATCAACCGACATGAGGAGTGATCAAGTAAATCTTTCTGTCAAACTCCACTGTGCTGTGACTGTACAGAGCATTTGCCAGCATTTAGGTAATAATCAAATCTAATTATGGCATTACTGAGTAGCTGAGGCTTGATGCAGTCTCTTTCTTCTCTCCTGGGTCCTCCTCAGCTCCTCAAAATGTTCCAAACTTTTCTTCTTCAACAATTCCCCAGAGCTAGCCTCCCATCATATCTGAAATGCGCTTACAGCAGTGGCCGTCTTTTGCTTGAGAGCTCTTTGCCTTATGCTTCCATCAGAGGAGACTGAGTCTCACAGATGCACTGCTTAACAATGCCATCCCCTGCTCCCATCAGAGGGGGGAAGGTTGCGGAGCTGCGCCCCGCAGAATAAGGGGGGCAGGTCCCCTGTGATTGGCGAGAGCTGAACATCGATGCCAGCTTCCATCTGTCATGATAGCCTATCTCTGAACCTTCAATCTGTCAAAAGCTTGCTGCCTAGCTGAAGGCTCCGGGAGATTTAGCGTGCTAAACAGATTTGACAACAGGCATTATCACTGTGAGGGGGCCAGCGAAAAACGCTATCAACGTGTTAATTGTGGCTGGAGATGTAAGCTGTCACTTCTCATCTTATTTAACACTTGCTTTGCCAATTTCCTTACACCTCATTTTCTTTAAGCCAGTAAACATATGGAAATGTTTATGTTGGCACTTTCAGTTGCTGAACAATCACATTTGCTTTAGTGTGTATTTCCTATGCATGCATTTAGCTCACCCATGAGTTAATATTGGTTGAATTGATGACTAAAAAATGGGAAAATTTGGTGAAAACTTAAAAGAACATGTTAATTGTTTTCATTTTTCCATCTGACCTTCCCTACCTCTAAGTGTTCAATGCTTGTTCGCCTTAGAAACTTGACACATTGCAAAAACACAAACAAATATTATAAGCTAGAAAACCCATTGGAAGTGACAGGCATTTGAAAAAAAAAAGTAAATACTTGTTCATTGATTGCAATGCTTGCAATGGATTGCAAAAACCAAGATTTTCCCCCAACTTTGATATTCAAAAGAGATTTTAAGGTTTAATTTGATTTCAATTGATAGTAAAACGGATGCTAAAAATAAATCCTGTTAACTAAATCAGCCTATTAAAATTTGAAACAGCCCCAGTGGTTGTAAACTTTGTCCAATCAGTGAATTTCCCAATCCAAGCATTATCGGGTCATGCCCCTTCGAACACTCCTTGTTGTGAAAGTTGTTACTGAAGGGGGAAATCAACTGTTGGTTATCAGTGAAGAGTTCCATATGAAGTTATGGGAGATTTATAGAAGTAAGGCTGTGTAAATGGAATATTTTCTATAATTTGGAATATGTCATTAAAGCTGCAAGAGAGACTTAAAAAAAAGCCTGAATGCAACAGTGTGAAGTTGGTCTGTTTTATTCTTTTGAGTTCTGAGCCTCTGTCATTCCTGAATTTGGATATTTTGGTACTCTTATGGAAATTGTAAGGGTCCACATTGTATTTGAAATATACAGGCTATTGTTTTCAAAATAGAAGAGCCCTGTTTCACAGTGAATGTTGTCTCACACAGGTCCTACTGTAAATAATTACTGATCACTAATGAGAGAAATGGTTAAAAATACTATGTCTTGTACTTGTATCGTCTCATATCATAGTTAAGAAAAAAATTAAATTCCTCAAGACTGGGAAGCAAAAACAAAATATCTAAAGATCGTGGATCAGAAAAAAAAAAAAAAACTGTATTAAGATTTGTCTGTTTCCCCTGGATGTAAGTTGGGTTAAAAAAAACACCCTATTCATAAATTAAGGGTTTTATCTTTTTCAACTATGTGAGGTGTGATACAAACAAGGTTTTGACTATTAAGAAAATTGGTTCTTGCTTGTATTTTGCATCTCTCTGAGAGCCCTCAGAACAGTCAAGCCTCCTCCTATCATCTCTAATTGATTATTCTCTATCAAAGCACCTAATTATTTGTGAGTTGTAGCGATCAGCCCTATTATTGTGGGCTTTCCCCCTGACAGGTCTTTAATGGTGATGGTTGGTTTAACCCCCGGGCCTTGCTAATAGGATTTAGCAGCAGGTGACTGGTAACACAGACACATATACCCTCTCTAACCCCTTCACCCAGAGGAATATCAGACCCTCCCACTGACTGTTCAGTGAAAGGGCACACAAACACAGCTCTAATTCAGCCTCGTCATTCCCCATGAGCTGAATGTATCTGTATAGCAGCAGGGCAAGACTATGTTGTCACTTGTGGTTCTCCGCCCTTTTTATAGATTTGAAAAAAAAAAGGATTCTGTAGAGTCAGGATATATAAGGCAGCAACGTTTGCAAAATCTAATGCAAATAAAGCTACAGCAGACAAGACAACATCTTGAAGATGACAGACGCCAGCCAGACGAAGAGGCCACAAGCTCGACACCCTGGTTGCTTCCTGACATTGATTGTTTTTTCAGCCCACATTATGTTGCAGTCTCTTTTAAGATTTTAAAGGTTACTGACATTTTTTTTAAATTGAAAATTTAAAAACAAATGTAAATGAAACGATGGATACAATGAAAACCCATCATCAGAGAATTTTTTTATCCTTTCTGTCTGACTAACAGTGCGTCAGAGCTGCTAGCTATCCAGGTAACGGCCCTGGTGTCATAATAATGCCCCTGTCCATCAGGATCACAGCTGCGAACTGAGTCAGGGTCACTCTCACCACTTTTATCACTTTATTTGGTGTTCATTCTTCCACTGCCTGAAGACAGCCACAAAGGCCATTCATTTTTACCCCGACACTGATGGTGAAGAAGAGCGCAAGAAGCCCAGGAGGTGGAGTCACTGGCTGAATGAAGAGGGGGGGGAGAAAGTAATGTGAAGAGGAAAGGACAATGAGGAGCAGGGAGGGGTGGGTCTGTTATCCTGGTAATTAAGGACAGAGTGGTTTCCATGCTGGGTGTGTGGACAGGATGTGGCAAATTACTGGAATCTTTGCGGAGAAAAGCTGCTCCCTTTCTACTCTGTCCATTCTCAGGGGACCTCATCATCTTCTCTAACAGTCAGGATGGGATTTTGCACCCTCTATTCCCTCACCTTCTCCTTACCTCTTTCTATCTCTCTTTTCCATTCCTCTTTCTTTTCTCTGTCACCCTAAAATGTACCTCAGACTTTCAAAGTAATGTTGCAGCATGAAAAAGGGGTGATTTGTGAAAAAAACCTTTTCAGATATTTGGTATAAATAGTTTTTCTGTATTTATTTATTTTTGCAGCATGCCTTCAACTTGAGACACTGTCACATTTGGAAAATAAGAAGGATTTCAGCTGGCAAATTGTTCCTGCCATCATTAGACAGATTTTGATAATTAACTGAATGTTTCGGAAGGTAATTCCCCTGATACACCAAGCAGGAAAGAGGAACAGACAAACTGTAAACATCATATTTTTCTGAAAAGTATTGGTTAGAATGGGCGGGGTTGTTTTATGTTACTTGGTTTATATCCTACTGGCAGTTTGGGTCTACTTTTTGCTTACGGCAATTCTCAATTTTGGAACACTAAAGACTAAATGAAGAGTTCTCAAGTTCTTGTTCCCAGGCAATTTCAGGGTAGACACCATTTAATATTAATGATTCCTGATTGAGAATAAAATCATAACAGAGCATCTTACCTATAAAGATAAAATATGATTGAATTTTATCATGGGATAGCTAATTTAGTGTTTAACATTTGTGAGAGCGTTTTCTATATATATGTTTCTTAATTTACCTGTAAATACCTCATCTATTAACTGCGTTATACCTTGCATTACGATGTGGATAAAAACAAGATATCTGATCTTTGTTTCTCATGACATTTTGCTCCAGGATCTCCAGGCTATGGACCTCAGGTGGGGAAGGAGAAACAGTCGCCCTAACAGCAACACAATCCGGCAGCCAGCAGCAGCCACCGCATGGCAAAGACAGCTAGAGAACACTCTGGGGCTTAAAAGTACCCAAAGCATCCTGGGTAATTAGCCATTACAGCGCTGTCACAGAGGGTTCTGCAGTCAATACAGAGATAATTTGGGCAATGGTGAATGACAGTGCTGTCCAGGCTTTTGGGATGATCAAGGACAGATCCAGCTGCACCAGGCATCTGTCAGGCCCATGAATCACTCCTCCAGCCAGCAGCTGGGTGAGTGGAGCAGAGAGAATCATTGGAGAAGTATGTGAAGACACACAAATAAACATGTTGCCGCTCTCTCTCCTCTCACCACACCGGGAAATGGCTATTAAAGGTCTGCCGTTACAGAGCACCGAGTGGAAAAGGCTTGTTACCTTCAGTGGCAAATGAATGACATTGGGAATAAGGTGAGGGATAAAAGTCGGACCGAGGGGACATTTTTCACAGTTATTTCAGCTGTGTGATGAAGATAGAGGAATGCAGCTGGCATGCAAAATCCTATTATTTACTTTTTCAAATTTCAAACTTTAGATATTAAGTTAAATCATCAGTACATTGATATTTTACTGTATTCCAAAGAAAAGGCCTAATAAGAGAAATGTTAAGCACAACAAACTTTAGTTTGATTGCCTGAAAATGTACTCTGACACAGCAAAGTTCAGCAAATAGCAACACATTTTACATTTCTGCCCCCTTCCAATGATGATGTTCGACTTAACACAGTACTTTAAGCTCCAGATAGCTTTTCTAGGCTAAATAATGAAAATTATTATTTAATGCTTTCAAATAGTGTTAAATTATCTAAAAAGATTATTAAAAAACAGTAATTGCTTTGAGGGCAATGCAGTTATTGTCTATAAAGTGTGGTAACAGCCATCTCTAATCACAGAAAATCTTTTGTTATTATATGCAAATAAGACCCATATACATTAAATATTTTTTGTGGACTAATGATACTTTTTTAGTTTTATTACCATGTAGTAAGTGTTAGTAAATAAACTCTGAGTTCATTCACTTATTTTACCTACAAACTGCTAACCAAAGTCATGCAACCACTCTTGTAAGATAAAAATGTATTCTCTTTAAAAAAGAATGAAAAGACTTTATCTATCTAAACTTTTATTTTCAACCTCACATATATAAAATAGTTTAATTTTATATTTTGTTATCGTATCATCTAATGCCTTGTTTCTCATACCCCCAATCTGCTTTGTAATTCAGTTCAATAAAGATATGGGATTTTAAGCAAACAGCCTTTCAGAATTGCCTTTCTATGTCTGATACCAAAGTGTTCACTATTTGGTCTCCAATTAAGCTTGACCGTCACTGATTTTCTGGACATGTCGAAAAAATGGCCCTCACAATTTCAAGATGCCGCATGTGTTTGTGGTACCACTATGGTTTGTGAAAGTTTTACTGAAATTTCTACAAAAGACACATCAACAATATTATATTGTATCCTGTTTTTCCTATTCAGATGTTCTGTCTGTACTGATGAAGATTTTATGGAATCCTTAATCAAATGCTTGGAGTTAGATCAAGGGCAATGACCATTATTTTTGTTGATTTAGATACATTTTTACCAAACAGGGTCACACACAAATGTGTATTAGGCCTTGAACTTTATGAAAAACAAGTGTCTAAATCTTAACATTAGACCTTTGTAATCTTTAAGGTACACAAGTGTAAGAAATGCCAGCCCACAGCTGACAAAAATAAATAAAACCATGTTAAAAAAAAATAGGTAACAATAGGTGTGTTTACTTCCAAGTCAAATTTAAATGTTAAGCAAACTTTTCAAAGAAAAAAAAACCAAAAAAACTAGGAGAATTTTACGTGGGTAAGAGCGAACAGGAAGCTCTCACCCACTTAGGAACCTCTATAACGTGATATTGAACATCTAAGAGGACTTTATCTGGCTCCAGTTCCTCACTTCACCCTCTTTGTCGCCTTTTTCCCCTCGCCTACAAAATGTGAGTACACCTGGGTGAAAGTTGGCATTAGCAATGTTTTCATGCCAAGTTTGTTTTGAAAGCTCAAAACCTCTGCATGGAATGCAAGTTTCAGGCCTCATTTTGTGTATATGCAAGCTAAACAGATCAAATCCTTGGTCCCAATCATCCACCACCTTTGAGCCCGACTCTGATGCTCTTTCTGGTTCTAATTTCCCACGGCTCTTGTCTGAGTTTGGAAGTGCCTCCCTGGAAGCATCTTTACATGATTTGGAAGACCCAGGAACACAGACACAGACAGGTTTTACACCATACTCTGTGACCTATCATATTTTGTGACCCAAGGGGACGTTATATGTGTTTCACCACAGATTTTGTTAGTTTTACATATTAGTCTTGTATTGTTAGTTTCAGTTATTGACATTGTGACAGCAGACTGGTGGGGTTTGAGTCCCAATATATGATGGGTCCAGTGGGGATTTCTCATTTAATACTAGAGAGTTAAACCTCCTCAATAAACTTCATAAAATAATTGGTATTGTTAAACTTCATAAATATAATCATTGAACTGAATTAAATGCAATTGATTCCATGAGTATGTTGCACATTAATCAGCTTCACTTAATTCTGGACACAATTGCACAGTTTCAGTTGAGGCCTGGGTCTATGTGCATGGAAATTGGAGAGAAAGTTGGACCCTGACTGGAAAACACCCAAAAATCCATCACTTTTGGTAAGGTAAGCCACTAAGGGGGTTTATGGAGCAGGGGTGGGCAGGGGGCGGGTCGTGAAGCTGGCTGCTTGATGTTGTTCGGCAGAACACACTTAAAAATGTAACTGAAAACAAACATAATAAACCAGTAAATTCATTAAAAATATGCCACTTTCGATACAATATCCCGCAAATATAATACATTTCCCCCAAATGTAATAGTAGCTGCCTACTACAAATGTAACACACGATTCCCTCCCAAAAGCGTTGTCATTTTCATCTCTTTCTTTTGCGCCCTTGTCTGTGGTAGATAGACTTGAACTGATAAACATTTAGATTTTTGCCTATTTAGACTGTGCAGTCCGTCAACAGACAAATTTCTGGAAAAATGTTAATAGATCAAGAGCACACGAATGAGGCTAAAGACTAAAGAATCGGGTTTGGTATGAACGAACCATATTGTGAATCTGAGTAGTTGCACATAATACCAACATCAAAAAGCGGCAATTATATTAGGTTTTTGAGTGATGCTAAATGAATTTGTGTTGTAACATTTAAATGTTGATACTGTACATCTACACTTAAAATCTCCAAAATTGTTTCTCGTGACTTTATTCAACATACAGAAATGGCTTTAGAAAATGATAGGCTCTTGATGTTCGTATAATTACAATGATTCATCTCAGAACAAAATTAACTTCATGATAGGCAGTGAATCTGCCTATCTATCTTTATGTAGCAGATTCTAAGACGCACAACACTGACAGTCAATTAAAAAATGAAAGATCATACACCCTGTCCTTCCAGGAATTTTTCACTTCCACATGTGTACTATAAATACCTGCCATGATTTTGAATCAGTTCTGCCATTTTAACCGTCTGATTTTGTTTTTTTCCCTTAAGCAGTTAAAAATGACATCAGAAATGCTTTCCTGCTTCTTAGTAGTGCTTGTGGCTTTTTCTATGGCAACATTTTAGTATTCCTGAGGGATCCATTAGTACCTATGTGTCTATAAAGGGAATTTACAGAAAGCCAAGTGAAGATGTTATGTCGATCATTTGCTACGCAAAGATGCTTTTCCTCAAACTGTTTTTTAAATGCTGTGTTCCTCCCCATTATTCTCTGCTGAGAGAGATCTAAATACCCTTTAATTAGTGTGTCCTTTCTCTCCATCGATAGGCCACTGGTAATCACTCAAAGGACTAATGACTCCTAATTGAATTGCTTATAAATGTAACACAATGGGTCCTGTCATCAAAACCCCAAACAAAAAACATTTTGGAGCAAATCCAAAACAAGGCTTACTTTTTATGAAGCGTTTCCCTAATTGCAGTTAAAGGATCTAACAGCAGTGATGTCAGATCTCATTCTATCAACAGAGCCTTTGGAAGGAGGAACAAGATCAGTGCAGTAAGTGTATCATAAAAATCTCAGTAGATATTGATTTGAACTTTTCATATTGTCAAGGAGAAACCTAATCACAATGGAGCAACATTACGTGATATCTCCCTCAAAAGCTTTTTAACAGCTATTGCAGCTTATCATCCACAGTGCCTGCCTTAATAAGACCCTTTGCAGCATGAGATAGCTTTGTCCTTTCCACCCAGATCCGTCTTTCCTTGTGTGACCAATAAGCCTACTTAATTTCCGGGATAAGTAAATATTTGCCTATAAATACTCATGTACTTCTCTACATTTTTTTTTAGCATTTTGTTAGATTGCAAGCGCAAACTTTTTATTAGGATTTTATGTGATAAACCAAAAACGAAAGCACATAACTGTGAATTGGACATTTTAAATGCTTGGAAAATGTTTCTGCTTGTATTTATACACAAGTCACTTTACTCTGACACCCCCCAAAAAAACTGTAACATGCACTAGAAGGTATGCAATTGTGTGCAACTAAATCTCAGTATAAATGCAGCAGTTCTGTGTAGACCCTCAGAGGTTTGTTAAAGTAAATTAGAGAACAGGTAGCATCATGAGGACCAGAGCAGGCAGGTTTAAAAAATGTATAAAAGTGAGCCAAACTACAAAGAAAAAGATATGGCTGTTTAACCAGTCTGATAGGCCTGATAAGGTGAGCTAATATCCAGACCCAATCAAAAGGCCAATGGCAACTCTAGAGGAGCTGCATAGATCCACAGCTCAGGTAGGAATATCTTTTAACAGGACATGAATTACTCATCCAATTCCTTTTTATGGCCATTATAGATAAGTAGAAATATTGCTGGGGAAAAAAGTAATAGGTTACATAAAACATCGTGGTAGCTGGATCATGCAGTGGGGATGTTTGTTCTCTACAGGGTCAGTGAAGCTTATCAGAAAGTTGGATACAAATACATTGCACGCTTTAAACATTTAATTTCATTTTCACTCATAAAAATTCTGAAAACCAGTGTATCCTTTCATTTTACTATTATGCACTAGTCTGAATTGGCATCCTAACAATACCCCAGTTAAATGTATACAGTTTGTGTTCTAGGCATGAAATCATTTTTAACAGCATTTGAAAACTTTTACAAATCAGCATATTCCTCTGTCAAGTAAAGGTAGTAATTATGCAAAAAAAACATCCACAGGTTGTTGTAAAGCTACAGCCCCTACATTCTGACATCTTTTTAAGACAGAGGTAAGAGCTGCAGCCTAAATTAAGCAAAACTTAAGCATAATGAAATGAAAAGTTGTGTTAAAAAAGAATGAAGTTGGACAAGCTGAATCATATAGATACACTGCACATGAATTTCATATAGAACTTAATGATCCTATTTCCGGAAGAGTGTCATACCAATCGAACAAACTTTCTGTCCTAATTATCCATTTCAGCCTGTCTCTTTCACGTTCCTGCAGTCCCTCATTATCGCCACAGCCACCTCACAGTCTGCTCACTGTTACATTAGTAAAATTCACTTCTTGATTTGTCTTCAGCAGCTCAGACATTTGAAAAAAAAGGAGGAACTCAAACCCGAGACACAGAGTAACAGTCATCCATATTAGTTTTGTGTGTTGAATGTTGACCGTGTCACCATATGGTTTTAGAGGAGGAACTAAATTCATGGCAACAAAGGAGATTCTACTCATCATATACATAATAGGGTATATTTTGTTTTGCTCTCCGAAATATAAGAAACATGTTGTTTTTTTCTCCTCTCACTCAGATCTAGGCAGCACAAATTGCCAGAGGGCATTTGTAAAACAAAATACTTAAGTTGAAAGTGAAAGCAATGAGTGCCCTCACCCCCATGGCTGTAATGATACTGTGAAAGCAGATTCTTTCTTTTTCTTTATAAACAAAAATTGGACATATCCAGACAGTATTCGACCCCTTTCGTGTAGGCGTTACATTTTAGCATGCTGCACAAAAAAGATCTCTGAGTTTACATCTCTATTAATGACGTCCAACTTACTGGGACATTACATCAGAGTTGTTAAAGTGCCATCTCTACCTTGGCGGCCATGTTTCAGCACCAAAATGACAGCAATAAGAACCTGATCATGTCGGGTCACTCAGTTTGAGGGCTCATCCTGCCTCTGCCTTCCTTAATTAAACCCACACACTGCTCTTTTCGTCTTTGCATAGTCTCCTGCTGGGACATTGATACTCATTATTTCCTAAGTCTAAACACCAAGACTGTGTCAAGAATGCATCCATCACTGGCAGGCTGCTTAGAGTCAGCAGGATTTTTTCCCCTCTGTCAGCAATTTTGGCAATTTGCAATTTCCTTTCCGTGTGGTTGTGACATGTTTTTAACACCCAAGATGACTTTCAAATGCAAGGATCATGTGAACGGTGGCTTGTTAGTACTCTCCTCTGGTCCTTGGCTTTAATGGCAGTAATTAACAGGGCCACACTGGAAAAAGAGAGAGAGCGCAAGAGAGGGAGACACCAGAGGGAAGCATCTGATCCTTCATTTACATTGATGTAAATGCAGTCTGTGGAAAACGCTCGCCATGAATGCAGCTCCCAGCATACACCTCCTGTTCCTCACAGCACCACGGCCCATTCTCCCATTCATTATGCGCCTAAAGCTTGAGTTATCCTCTCCTTGGTGTGGGGATGAATGTTATTAAAGGCAGAGCTGGCTGACACAAGTCTAATGAAAAATAGGATGTTTCTGAAGGTTATGTTGCCGGCGAGCTCAGAGACGCCTGCTTCGTGGAGCAATGTAATTCCCACCTCCTGATAGACGGTTTTTCTGTGTCCCCCAGTGCGAAAGACCCTTATCATAAAGAGACCTTTATTATCTGCTCTCCTCTAGCTGTGGATGCTCAACAAAGGGCGACGCTGGACTTTTTGGCAGATCATACAATTGTGAAAAACTATATGTGTGTTTTTCTGAGGCAGTACATGCTGCTGTGTGAAATTAAAAGCCACTGGTGTGTTTTTCCTGCCTAGTAGTTTAGTCATTGGTTATTTTTATATTCATTATTGTTTTGTTGCTAACTGTGTTTGAATACAGAGGAAACAGAGGATTAGTAAACTCCAGGCTAAGAGGTTACCATTCAGATAATGACAGTGAGTGACGACTGCCTAGAATCGGGGGTCAGATTGCACTTTTCAGAGCCCCATCAAAGGTTGGCAGGTCACAGTGAAGATGACCCAACCCGCCCACATAGACAGCCCCCAGCGCTGACCTCAAGTATAAATCCCTCCCTCACCCGTTCTACTCTGGCCCCGTTCTGGCCTTACCAGCTCCTAACAGCCCGATCAGAGCCACACGGGGGACGGCTAGACACAAAGGGTCCCAGGCAGCTCCAATTTGGCCCAGTCTTCAAATAAAGGTCTTCTTCCAAGACTTCTTCTTCTCTGATAACTTCTTTCATCCTTGAATATTTTTTAGCGTATTTTAATAATAATAAATAAAAAATATCTAAGACATTTCTAACAATACAGGGAAATCAGCGGGGTTTATACGGTCATAACAGGATTGGTTTCTAAGGTTTCTGTGCCACTGATTTCTTTATCATGTTGAAGGACCTTAATTATAATAACTATAACAATTTGTCTCAAAAAAACAGCTTGAGAAGGGGGTAAATAACTATTTGCTTTTTTATTTTCTTTCTTTATTTAATGCTCTTTTTGACATGAAAGAAACCGGGAAAAAGATATGATGTATTCTTCAATATTTTAGACTTAAAATTTTAGACAAAAAAATGTTTTAAGTGAATAAATAAACTAAAAATTAATTTATGGAAAAAATACATTTGAATGCGTCTGAAATATGGTAAAAAAAAAAAAACAGGAAGAAGGATTTAAATGTCAAAATGCTAAAAACCTAAAGACATGAGTTTTATACCTGTATTTATTTTATATATTCATTTTTATATTTTTATTTACTATTTACAGTGTATTTCCAGTATAATTAGGATTTTTTTGATAAATGTAAATTGTAATTCTAAAACATTTAATTTACACTTTACAAAATACTTTATGAATCCCAAAAGGAAAATAAAATTGTTTAACAGAGACCACTTTTTTGTTTTTTATTTGAATTTGAAATATTTGTTTTTATTATTTCATTTTTAGAATACTATGTTAATATGCTGTACAGAATTAAAGATATCTCGTTTTTTTTTTTTTTTTTCATGATAAGACCCAATGAAATTCTGAAACATATTGCAACTTAACTGTGGATCTAAAAATAATATTACAGTGACCTGTATCTTTTTTAATATTAGATGAATAATAAATAATACATTCTTTAATTATAATAACAAATTTATCAAAACACTACATTTTTGAAAAATTATTACTGACATGAAAGATCAAAATCTAAGTTTTGTATTACTTTTAAATGGTTTTGTAATATAAAAAATCCTACACACAATTATTTGATTTATTTGTTCTGAAACTTCAGTTTCTGTTTCGATCCTTTCCCCTTGGTGACAAATCTTTAATCCAGATGTTTTGGTCTCAGCCAGCAAAACCTCTGACATTGTGATTCCACCTGTGTTAGAAGAACAACCAAAGTCAGAGTCCCTCTAAAAAAGCCTATTGGTAGATGGGTATATCCTCAAGTGTCACATGAACAGTGGTGCCAGGTCACTTCATTGCTTATTTTTTCCCACCTGCAGTTTTTGGAGCACTGACCCAGGTTGGCCTGTTAATATTAGACCCACCAGCGTGTAAATACAATTTTCTCCAGCAACATATCTACAGTGGAGTGCAAAAACACAATGAGTTCCCATGTAAAATCACCCATCTAATTTCTTTTGTTGAACCTACTGCCTCCTTCCCATTAAATCCCGATCACCTGTGGAGCGTTTAAAAAGCACACCGCCACTGTCACCGTCGTCTGGATTGGTGGTTTGTTAGGGCTGTTTTTGAAGCAGCGGCTGGCCGTGTCAGATTATGCCACATATCAATTTGACTTTCATAAGCTGTTTATGCTTCACAAATTGTGGCTAAGGCTTCTCTCTTGTGCAAAGGGTTTTTACATATGTTGTGTGTCTGGAAAATGTAGCCCTCTAACTATTCCCTTAAAGAAAATCTTTGAAATAAACTCAAAATGTTACACAAGGCATGTCATATGTTTTTTGTTTTCTTTTGGCATCCTTGTTGCTGTTCTAACAAAGTGTGGAAAGATAATTCTCTGAACCTAAATAGATTCTTGTTATTTCTGCTCCTCCAAGGAAGAAGTGTGGTCTTCCTTCTCTTATTTTCTCCGGCTGTATTTATGTCTTTTGTTTAACACAAAGCTCACTAATAATGTGTTTAATGTGGACAATATTGCTTACACATGAGCTCTTATTATAGAGTGCTAGTTTGGTCTTAGGATCAGTGGCAGTATCCTTCAGGGATGGCCTCTCTTAAGGGGGAAGGATGAAACAAGTGCATGTGGAAAAAAACCCAGCATGAGCCCTGTTCAAAGGCGTAGACGACATCTGACTGGATTAACATTTATTGACCGCTCAAGCTGCTTTTTTTTCCCGCCCCTGCTTCTTTTTCCCCCTCTTATTTTCCTTCTTGTTTCTTTTTCTTTTTTTTGTAGCTCCAGGACAAAGATTCAAACTTAATTGCAGTGGCTGTTCCACCAACTGATCACCAGTGTGCCAACAAAGGCCTCCCTAATAGGCGCTTCATTAAGGATTAGAAAGTCTCTATTACAAAACAAATTAAGCATGCTCTGATCTTAACCTATAGGTCGAACGGCATTACAGCAAAGTTTAAGCTGTTAGACGGCTGAAAAACTTATTACGGGTTAGCGCTGAGGTAGCAGTTTGGTATTGATTTTACGATAGCTAGGTATGATGATTTATGGAGTGCTTGTGTCAGTATAACAAGCTGAAGGACACACAATATCATCTCCAACATCATTAAAATTCAGAGGTCTCCAGAGCTAGCTCATCAAGTACTGCTCACCACCTCGCAATTTCATACAGCCGCACAAACGCACACACCAAGACACACACACAAAATATATACATATAAGTGAGTCCAGAGGTATGTATTCACTCCAGTTTTTTTTATCTCCTTTGCATCCCTCTTTGATACAACCAAACACCACATGTCTGTTTTGTTTTGTTGCCCTTTTTTTTCACTTGTTTTGCATTTGATTTGAGTGTTACCCCTCGCTCATATTGTGCTTGCTTAATGTTTGTATCAATCCTATAAGGGAGAGGTTCAAAAGGTCCTCTCTGAGCACAATCAGTGGCTTTGGTCTCTGAGCTGCAGTTAACTGACTCTTGGCAGCAGAAATCAGTGGTACACTAGAGCCCCCTGTGGGTATATGGGAGTAATGCCAACTGGCAGTTAGAAGCCCAAGTAACTTGTTCTTAAAGGATTTATGAGCAAACATTTGTCCTAAAAAGTGTGATTAAATTATAGCATCTATTCTTTTTCAACGAATTGTGGGCATTTTTCTCCCTATTCATAAAAAGTCTCATTTTAGCATTGACTGGACTGTGGCTGCTAAACAAGCATGTTGCTCCAAGTTTTGGTTTTTATTCATAGACACTCTTAAATATATTTTTTGCTTCCATTGTATTCTTGCAAGAGCTTGTAAAGGATGTCTTTTGAATTCAATATAAAAAAGAATATAAATATATATATATATAGTTATATTTAAAAGTAAGATTATTTGTGCATGTAAGAAAAAAAATAATCCAAAAATAACTCGCTGTTATTATGGTTAACCCCCTAAAGT